>NC_083223.1:277226569-277285064 GCF_032191835.1 Heteronotia binoei
AATGGACCTGGGACCTCCTGCTTACCAAGCAGATGCTCTACCACTGAGCCACCATTCCATACTGAATCAGACTCTCAGTCCATCAAAGTCAGTAGTCTATTCGGACTGGCAGCAGCTCTCCAGGGTCTCAAGCTGAGGTTTTTCACGCCTATTTACCAGGACCCTTTTTAGTTGGAGATGCCGGGGATTGAACCTGGGACCTTCTGCTTACCAAGCAGATGCTCTACCACTGAGCCATCGTCCCTTCCTAAAGAAGAAGAAGATAGTGGATTTATATCCTTCCCTCCACTCTGAATCTCAGAGTCTCAGAGCAGTCACGATCTCCTTTATCTTCCTCCCCCACAAGAGACACCCTGTGAGGTAAATGAAGATATTGGATTTATATCCTGCCCTCCACTCCAAAGAGTCTCAGAGCGGCTCAAAATCTCCTTTCCCTTCCTCCCCCCTCACAACAGACTTCTTGTGAGGTAAATGAAGATATTGGATTTATATCCCGCCCTCCACTCCAAAGAATCTCAGAGTGGCTCACAATCTCCTTTCCCTTCCTCCCCCACAACAGACACCCTGTGAGGTGGGTGGGGCTGGAGAGGGCTCTCACAGCAGCTGCCCTTTCAAGGACAACCTCTGCTAGAGCTATGGCTGACCCAAGGCCATTCCAGCAGCTGCAAGTGGAGGAGTGGGGAATCAAACCCGGTTCTCCCAGATAAGAGTCTATGCACCTAACCACTACACCAAACTGGCTGCCAAAGGGGAACCGAGTGCTTACCTCTGCCCTCCGCGTGGAGGGTCTGCCCATCCGCACTTTGCACAGGGCCAGAGAGGAATGCCTTCCTCCCTTCAACCTTGTCCACTTTGCCGTCCACGAGGACCACGGAGCCCAGCCGGACAGGGCTGCAAACGGAAGACATGGCGGCATCAGTACGACCTGGCTTTGCCTCCTTGCCACTGAGAGGCTACCCTGCTTGCCCTACCAGTTTGAGAGCCAGCTGGGTGCAATAACTGGAGATACACGGTTGCCAATCCCCAGGTGGGCATCCAGGAGGAGCCAGCATACCTGGCCTCGGGGAGGAAATGTTTTTGAACTTATTGAAATAGAGTGACCCCAATCTGAGCATCTGACGAAGCAGACTAGTGAAACAGCCCTGTCATTGGAACGTGTGAGATTCTTTTGCCGTTTTCCTACCCACCAGGGTTAGGGTTAGGGTTTAGGTTAATGTTAGGGTTTGGGTTTGGGTTAGGGTTTATGTTAGGGTTAGGGTTAGGGTTTACGTTAGGGTTAGGGTTTGGGTTAGGATTAGGGTTTGGGTTTGGGTTAGGGTTTACGTTAGGGTTAGGGTTTGGGTTTACGTTAGGGTTAGGGTTTGGGTTAGGATTAGGGTTTGGGTTTGGGTTTGGGTTAGGGTTTAGGTTAAGGTTAGGGTTTGGTTAGGGTTTACGTTAGGGTTTGGGTTAGGGTTTACGTTAGGGTTTGGGTTAGGGTTTGGGTTTGGGTTAGGGTTAGGGTTATGGTTATGGTTAGACCGGGTCTTTGTATAAATTTCTGGAAATAGCGGTGGTGTTCGATGTGCATTGAGAACTTTCATGTCCGCTTGCTTGCGGTTCTGAACACGACTCTTTTTGGAATATGCTATAGGCTCTAGCAGTTTGGTGTCGTGGTTTAGTGTGCGGACTCTTATCTGGTAGAACCGGGTTTGGTTCCCCACTCCTCCACTTGCACCTGCTGGAATGGCCTTGGGTCAGCCAGAGCTCTCTTATCTGGGAGAACGGGGTTTGATTCCCCACTCCTCCACTTGCAGCTGCTGGAATGGCCTTGGGTCAGCCATCGCTCTCTTATCTGGGAGAACGGGGTTGGATTCCCCACTCCTCCACTTGCAGCTGCTGGAATGGCCTTGGGTCAGCCATAGCTCTCTTATCTGGGAGAACCGGGTTTGATTCCCCACTCCTCCACTTGCAGCTGCTGGAATGGCCTTGGGTCAGCCATAGCTCTCTTATCTGGGAGAACAGGGTTTGATTCCCCACTCCTCCACTTGCAGCTGCTGGAATGGCCTTGGGTCAGCCATTGCTCTCTTATCTGGGAGAACCGGGTTTGATTCCCCACTCCTCCACTTGCACCTGCTGGAATGGTCTTGGGTCAGCCATAGCTCTCTTATCTGGGAGAACCGGGTTTGATTCCCCAGTCCTCCACTTGCACCTCCTGGAATGACCTTGGGTCTGCCAGAGCTCTCTTATCTGGGAGAACCGGGTTTGATTCCCCAGTCCTCCACTTGCACCTCCTGGAATGACCTTGGGTCAGCCAGAGCTCTCTTATCTGGGAGAACCGGGTTTGATTCCCCAGTCCTCCACTTGCACCTCCTGGAATGACCTTGGGTCAGCCAGAGCTCTCTTATCTGGGAGAACCGGGTTTGATTCCCCAGTCCTCCACTTGCAGCTGCTGGAATGGCCTTGGGTCAGCCAGAGCTCTCTTATCTGGGAGAACCGGGTTTGATTCCCCAGTCCTCCACTTGCACCTCCTGGAATGACCTTGGGTCAGCCAGAGCTCTCTTATCTGGGAGAACCGGGTTTGGTTCACCACTCCTCCACTTGCACCTGCTGGAATGGAATGGCCTTGGGTCAGCCATAGTCATCGCAGGAGTCATCCTTCAACGGGCAGCTGCCGTGAAAGCCCTCTCATGTCGGCATATGAAGTAGAAATGCCTTAACAAGAGAGCAACTTGTAGACAAATCATGGTGACCTATCTGACAGGTAAAGATCACATGACTGGACGTATTGCATCAGCCTGCGGGTGGTGCCTCAGTGACTCAGCATGTCCGTACTGATTGGGCAAAAGGACACATAACTCTGTATATAAGTCTGTGCTATACTGGCCAGTGTATTGCCATTGTGGCATCAGGTGTCTGGCGAAGCAGTTTGTCAGTAAGAACTATGACTGACTTTAAGGACTATGTATATATATTGTAAATAAAATTGTAAATAGAACCAACCTCTGCTGGTGTGTGTACACACCGCTTTGGAGCTACAACATCTACCCTGCTATAAAACGTCCGTCATCTCAGCCCCACCCACCTCACGGGGTGTCTGTCGTGGGGTGGGGGGAGAAGATAAAGGAGATTGTAAACTGAGTCTCTGATTCAGAGAGAAGGGCAGGGGATAAATCTGCAGTCTTCTCCTTCTCTACTTCTTCTATACGCTTGTACTTTTACGCTTTGTGCGTGTTTCTATTTTTGTACACTTTGAATACTTGTAGCGAAGCACTCTTTATTAACTCACTTATTTTCCAGTAGTTAATAGGCTTTTGCCTTTAAAAAAAATTACTGAATTCCCAGGTTGGGGGCAGGGGGCCCAGATTTGGAGGCCCTCCCCCCGCTTCAGGGTCATCAGAAAGCGGGGGTGGGGGGAGGGAAATGTTTGCTGGGCACTCCATTATTCCCTATGGAGACCCTATGGAGACCAAATGGAAAGCTGATCAGTGGGTACTTGGCTCAACAGGGCCCGTTTTTTAAGGGAGGGGCTCCACATTTCCAGTGTAGCATCCAGTGCCTCTCCTCAAAACACCAAGTTTCAAAACGATTGGACCAGGGGGTCCAATTCTATGAGCCTCAAAAGAAGGTGCCCCTATCCTTCATTATTTCTTATGGAGGGAATGCATTTAAAAGGTGTGCGGTCCCTTTCAATGTGATGGACAGAACTCCCTTTGGAGTCCGCTTGTGCTTGCCACACCCTTGCTCCTGGCTTCACCCCCAGTGTCTCCTGGCTCCACCCCCAAAGCCCCCATATACTTCTTGAATTGGACTTGGCAACCCTACGGAGATACCCGGGATCGAACCTGGGACCTTCTGCATGCCAAGCAGATGCTTGTGCTTGCCACACTCTGGCTCCTGGCTCCACCCCCCAGTGTCTCCTGGCTCCACCCCCAAAGTCTCCTGGCTCCACCCCCAAAGCCCCCATATACTTCTTGAATTGGACTTGGCAACCCTACGGAGATACCCGGGATCGAACCTGGGACCTTCCGCACGCCAAGCAGATGCTCTGCCACTGCGCCTCAGCCCTTCCCTAACCCCGCTTACCTCTTATAGTTTATGCTGAGGTTCGCCGTCAGAATGGCACCGGTAGCGAAGAGGGCGCACAGCGACAAGGTGGCATCGAGGACGGTGGCGATCGACCCGCCATGCACAAACCTGGAAGGCAAAACGCCAGACGATTAAGCAGAGATGAAGACAATAGAGGCAGAGCCGGCAGACGGTGCGGGAATCCGAATAGTAAGAGATGGATTCGCCCAGCTGGCTGCAAAAGCGGCGGGTTGCCAATCCCCAGCTGGGGAAAGGAATAAACACACAACCGCAAATGGTTATAGTGACCAACAATTGCTAAGGCTAAATAGCGGAGCAACAATGTGATACTGGGGAGAATGCACAGAGACACAGAGACAACTCTCAAAGAGGGCCTTCGTGGAAGACTGTAGAGCCCCAAAGTGCGGGGAGTCGACTTGTAGCTCCTGCTTCGGCAAATCATCAAGCAATGGAAAGCTCTACCCCGTTTCCCTTCAAATCAAATCGTCCACGAACCACAATTCATACAGCTTCACGGTTCGTCAGTATCAACAGCAGCAAATGTAATGCGTAAGACAACAGATAACCCTTTCTTCAAAAATGATACCGATTTGGCTATAGATTATGATTGGCTTTGGGTCCCGGTTTTGGAATTCTTTGGGAATAGTTCCTTTTTTGCCTAATTGAATGAATTGTAGGCTATTCCTTAATTCTTAAAACCCCAGCATATTGTGTTGAACAAAGCAGGAGTCAAGTTAAGAACATAAGAACATAAGAGAAGCCAGTCCTGTCAGTCGTTGGACCTCCATCTCAGTCTGTTCACCACCATAACTGTCCTTTTTTTTGGGGGGGGGGGGTGTTTCCAGTTCTGCATGTGTTGCTCCCTCTAGTGGCCAATTCGATATTACATCAGTTTATGTCCAGCATACGCCATTTGCCCTTCATCCCACAATGCCACAATTCGGAAAGTCTCACCCCGGAGGCCCTTCCAGGTAGGGACCCAGCTGGAAAATGCCCATCATCCTTTTCTGCGACGAGTTGAAAAACATCACATATTCAAAACCGAGACCTTCCTGGTCGATGCTTCTGCAGAAGTACCGAGTGTCTCTTTTCTTCTGTTGCTCCTCCAATTTTTGTTTTATATATTCTGGAGGGGGCGGGGGAGAGTATGAGAAGCAATGAAGCAGTTGGTGGCAGAGACTAAATACTGGCATCAATTTTAAAAGTATGCCAAGGAAGCTAAAAATTTCCTGAGTATAGACCAGGGAATTCCTGGAGCCAACAACCTCTGGGGGCAACGGTTACGGATGTGGTTCTTTAAAGAAAAAACAGAAATGATTTCATTAATCTTTACTTACATGGAGCTTGATAAAAGAGTTTTCTGAGGCTTTTACTGGGTATCTCTATATGGGAACACATAAAGCCATGACTGCGGAAACTGCACTGGCTGCCAATAGTATTCTGGATTCACTACAAGGTGCTGGTTATTACCTTTAAAGCCCTATATGGCCGAGGACCTGTCTACCTTAGGGGCCGTCTCTCCCCACAAGTTCCCCAGAGGATACTTAGATCTGGATCACAGAACTTGCTGTCAATCCCCGGGCTGAGGGAGGCAAGACTAAAGGCTACCAGAGAAAGAGCCTTCACAATTGTGGCCCCCCACTGGTGGAACCAACTCCCAGAAGAGGTTTGCAGGCCTTGCGGGACCTTGCCCCGTTCCGCAAGGCCTGCAAAACAACTTTATTTCGACTGGCTTTCAGCCCAACTATGTAGATGCCCAACATTGCTGAACGTACTGCACTAACTTTAGCACCAAAAATTGTTTTTAATACTTTTAAACTGTTTTAAATTGTTTTAATTGTTTAATTGATAATGGATTACTAATTTGTTAGCTTATTTTTTTTTACTGTCTGATATTAATTGTTGTTAGCCGCCCTGAGCCTGCTTCGGCGGGGAGGGCGGGATATAAGTACGAAGAATAAATAAATAAAAATAAATAAATATCTTCACCTGGTACCAAACTTAACATGATTCTCACATTTTGACATATTACTGTTTTATTGCTTTCTCATACTCATGCTCATCCAGATCAAAGGTTTGCTCAGTTTGTTAATTTTACTATTCTGCCATTGGATCTTAAATTTGTACCATTTTGCATTCAAAACCACTGCCTTGGTCTTAAAGGTGAACTTGACTCCTACTTCGTTCTGCTACTTCAGACCAACACGGCTGTCCACTTGGATCTATCATGATTGATGCATATAATAAATCCTGTGAATGAATCTATGCAAGAGAGTAAGGTAGTGTTCTCAGATGCAGAGAAAGCACTTGACTGTGTCGAATGTATGTCAATAACTGTATGTCAATAACTGGATTCTTACTGTGCAAGAATAGCAAAATTGTGGGACACAGCTTTAGTTGGGAAGGCCACAAGCATGTTTAAGTAACACCCGTAAGGGACTACAACTAGGAAATACACGTCCTTCTGTAATTCACCTAGATTTACAGAAACACCAATTGGCAGTGGACTTTATTACCTTTTATGGCTATCCAGACCAAATGGCCAAGCCACGCTGGTTTACCATTTGATCAGTCTGCATACTTTATCAACAAACTGCTTGCATTTCAGCCCACAATACCTGATCCCCTCGTCTGATGAAGCGTGCTTAGAGAGCACACAAAAGCTTATGTTCTGAATAAAACTTGGTTGGTCTTAAAGGTGAACTTGACTCCTACTTTGTTCTACTGCTTCAGACTAACATGACTGCCCACTTGAATGTATCATGATTGATGGATATAATAAACCCTGTGAATGAATCTATGCAAGAGAGTATGGCGGTGTTCTCCGATGTAGAGAAAGCGCTTGACTGTGTCGAATAGCCTTCTTGTATGTTAATAACTGGATTCTTACTGTGTAAGAATAGCAGAATTGTTGGACACAGCTTTAGTTGGGAAGGCCACAAACATGTTTAAGTAGTCCCCTTAAGGGACTACAACTAGGAAATACACATCCTTTTGTGATTCACCTAGATTTACAGAAACACCAGTTGGCAGCAGACTTTATTACACTTTATGGCTATCCAGACCAAATGGCCAAGCCACACTGGTTTACCAAGTGGTCAGTCTGCACTCTTAATCAACAAACTGCTTATATTTCAGCCCACAATACCTGATGCCCTCGTCTGATGAAGTGTGCTTAGAGAGCACACAAAAGCTTACGTTCTGAATAAAACTTGGTTGGTCTTAAAAGTGCAACTTGACTCCTGCTTTGTTCAACTGCTTCAGACCAACACGGCTGCCAGCTTAGATCTACCCTTAAGGGTTAACACACAGCTAGGCTTGACTGAATAGGAAAAAGTCACCCACATTCCAGTCTTATCTATAACAGAAAGACGCACTATGCCGTACTGCATTTCTACTGTGTTTCTAAGCAACAATAGAAGAAGGAGGTTCTCAGAGCCCCAACTGGATTTATCTGGTCAAGGTGCATGCCAAGTAGAATTTCTTTCCTGTGCAATGAGCTGCTGCCAGCCTGGCAAAATGTATCAGTAGTGTGGAGCTGACTCTTGCAATGAAATGATGCAGGATGTGGCAGCCAGTTAGTATGTGTATATGCCAGGGGTGGTCAATCCTGCTTAGTGAAAGAGCCACATAGAATAAATGTCAGATGTTTGAGAGCCACAGGACATGAATGTCAAAGGAAGGAAGGAAGGAAGGAAGGAAGGACCTTTCCTTGGGGCCAGGAGACTTGGGAGGGGTGGAGCCAGGAAGGAAGGAACTTTACTTGGGTCCAGGAGACTTGGGGGCTGGAGCCAGGAAGCAGGGAGGGAGGGAAGGAAGGTAAGAAGGAACTTTACTTGGGGCCATGAGACTTGGGGTGTGGAGTCAGGAAGGAAGGAGAGAGGGAAGGAAGGAAGGAACTTTACTTAGGGCCAGGAGACTTGGGGGGTGGAGCCAGGAAGGAAGGAAGGAAGGACCTTTACTTGGGGCCAGGAGACTTGGGGGGTGGAGCCAGGAAGGAATGAAGGAAGGAGGGAGGGAAAGAAGGAACTTTACTTGGGACTGGGAGACTTGGGGTGTTGAGCCAGGAAGGAAGGAAGGAACTTTACTTGGGGCCAGGAGACTTGGGGCGTGAAGCCAGGAAGGAAGGAGCGGAGGAAGGAAGGAAGGAAAGAACTTTACTTGGGTCCAGGAGACTTGGGGGGTGGAGCCAGGAAGGAAGGAAGGAAGGAACTAACTTTACTTGGGGCCAGGAGACTTTGGGAGTGGAGCCAGGAAGGAAGGATCCCATGGGCCTTTATGAAGAGCGTTTTTGATCTGCCTTAAGGGAAACCACCCGAGGTCCTTGCCTGGAGCGCTGTCTTCCACGCGTCTGTGCGAAGGAATCCTCCGCCACGTCCCATCTTCAGTCATCGCAGCAAACTTGTTGAACTGACCCGTCATGTCCCTGCTCCAGCTGGAGTTGGGGAGGGCGTAATCCTTCAGCTCTGATGCTGGAAGAGGCCTGACCTGAAAACAGAGGCAGAGAGCAGGCTGGGGCGTTGGCATTCATAGGTGTGGATCAGACCAATGTTTCATTCCTTCGCTGCCAAGCGGGGCTCGTTTTGTAGAAGAAGACGTGGTGGAGTTCATTAGCACCACTCATTAGCTCTTTGGGTCTCTTGACACAGAAATGGACTGTCTTGTATCCCTTACTGAAAGGTTCACCTGGGGTCCATTAAACCGAATGGGGCTATTTTCCCTGCAGCAGAATAGAAGTGGATTGATCATATGATAACCTCCCGACAAAGGTTACGTATTTACGGCCTGCAGGAGGCAATTTTATGGGCGGCTTCGCTTTCAAGTGTTGAAGTCATGACCTGCTATTTCGGAGTGTTTTGCCCACAGTTTAGAAAAACCGGGTTTCTATTCTAATACCCACCCATTGAGTCTTCTGTCCTGCATCTTTGCTGTTAGGGAAGAAAAACCACATCTCCACCCAATGCATCTATAGTAATCATTCTCTTATCGCCGTGGTCAAATCGAGGATGGCCATTGGCTAATATTTCCAGAACAAACAATTGGCCCATCACACGTCGGTCAGTGTCTCTGGCATCCCACTGGCTGACTTTAGGGTTGCCAGGTCCAATTCAAGAATTATCTGGGGACTTTGGGGGTGGAGCCAGGAGAGTTTGGGGGTGGAGCCAGGAGCAAGGGTGTGGCAAGCATCATCGAACTCCAAAGGGAGTTCTGGCCATCACATCTGGGGCCCTGGGGGGGGTTGTTTTTTGAGGTAGAGGCACCAAATTTTCAGCATAGCCTCCCATGCCTCTCCTCAAAACATCCTCCAATTTTCAAAAGGATTGACCATCACAAATATCTGGGGGCTTTGGGGGTGGAGCCAGGAGGCTTTGGGGGTGGGGCCAGGAGCAAGGGTGTGACAAGCATCATTGAAGTTCAAAGGGAGTTCTGGCCGTCACATTGAGAGGGACCACACACCTTCAGGGTTTTGGGATTTTGCTAGGCTATGGGGTGCCCTAGGCGAGCTGCCCACTAGTGCCCGCCCCCCAAATTTAAAAAAAAACCAAGAGAATTGTAGGAGAAATGAAGACACTTGAAACTATTTATATTTTAATTTACAGTTTTTTATCTTCAATTTTATTTTTTTAAATGGTGAGATTAGGCAATAAAACTTGTGAGAACACGACTTGATCCTTTTAGCTGGAGGTGCCAGGGGCAAGACCTCGTGCATGCGAGAAAGATGCTCTGCCGCTGAGCTACGACTCCCACCCCATGGCTCTGTTAAAATCAAGGAGGAGGCAACATCGGTGGCAGCTACAAGCACAGCCAGCTGCAAGAGGGGATCGGATGAACATCTGGAGCAGAGGTCCATCAGTGGCTCTTAGCCACAGCGTATTGATGGAACTCTCTGACTGGGGCAAGGGATGCTCTGTCTTCTTGGAGCTTTGGGGGGAGGGAGGTGGGCAACAGTGGGAGGGCTTCTAGTGTCCTGGCCCCACTGGTGGTGTTCCCGTTTTTTGGCCACATTTTAACCCGACAGCTCAGCAATTTCATGGAATGCCCACGAGTTCTTGTACTGTGAGAAAGCGAGAAGAGTCCTTCTTTCTCTACCTTCTCCATGCAGGGCATAATCTTGTCAATCTCTACCATGTCACCCCTCACCAGGGGTCGTTTTGTAGAAAAATAGGTAGTGGAGTTCATTACTTCAACCCGATTGCTCAGTGATTTCATCGAATGCCCACGAGTTCTTGTACTGTGAGAAAGGGAGAAAAGTCCTTCTTTCTCTACCTTCTCTATCCCAGGCATAATCTTGTCAATCTCTATCGTGTCTATCCTGCCCTATACCCTGAATTTCAGAGTCTCAGAGCAGCCCACAATCTCTTTTATCTTCTCCCCCCACAACAGACACCCTGTGAGGCGGGTGGGGCTGAGAGAGCTCTGACAGAAGCTGCCCTTTCAAGGACAGCTCCTAGGAGAGCTATGGCTGAACCAAGGCCTTTCCAGCAGCTGCAAGTGGACGAGCGGGGAATCAAACCAGCCAACCCAAGCAGGGCTCGCTCGCCTGGGGCTCTCCTGAGCTCCCCCCCCCCAGTCAAAAGGCCAGCAAGCCACCCCTCACAAAAGAAGTGGAGAAAGGGTGGCGTGGGCTTCTCCAGGGGTTAATAAGGGCTGCTGGGGGCGTGTCAAAGCCCCTGGTGGCTGGCTGGCTGCCCGCTCTCCTAATGCAGGGATTGTTATACAGCTGCACCTCCTATTCAATGGACAAGGTAGGAGTAGGGTTGCCAATCCCCAGGTGGGGGCAGGGGATCCCCCAGTTTAGAGGCCCTCCCCCTGCTTCAGGGTCATCGGAAAACTGGGGGGGGGGGAGGGAAATGTCTCCTGGGTGCTTCCGCTGGGATCGAACTCAGGTCGTGAGCGGAGCTTCGGACTGCAGGACTGCAGGTTTACCACTCTGCGCCACGGGGCTCTTAGAGCATGAAAGCAAATCCAGATTCCCAAAGATTCAAAAGAATCAAACTTGGAAAGAGTGGGGTCTTCACCCCTGTAATTCTGAAAATTTCCTTAACCACCTGTTTCCAGAAGGTGACAATCGCCGGTCGAGACCACCAAGCATGGTAAAAGGTAGCCTTAGAACCACAACGTTCCCAACAGCGAGGGGACACATCAGGAATCGAATGCGGAAGTTGGGCAGGAGTTAGGTACCATCTCGAAATCACCTTATACCTTTGAAGCCTAACGTTAAAAGCAGGCGATGTGTACACTGCGGTATCCCAAATACGGCTCCGTCGAACTTCAGAGAAAGAAACCAGCTAAATCCGTATGCCAAGCATTTTGGTAATGATGTAGGAAAGGAATTGTCGGGCTTGCCAGCATGTTATCAGCTCTCTTAACTGACCCTTTAATGGTGGTCACATCAAAATATAATATGAACATATATGAACATATGAAGCTGCCTTATACTGAATCAGACCCTGGGTCCATCAAAGTCAGTCTTGTCTACTCAGACTGGCAGCAGCTCTCCAGGGTCTCAGGCTGAGGTTTCTCATGCCTACTAGCCTGGACCTGCCTGGGATTGAACCTGGGACCTTCTGCTTTCCAAGCAGATGCTCTACCCCTGAGCTACCGTCCCTCCCTTAACTGGCAGCGGCTCTCCAGAGTCTCAAGCTGAGGTTTTTCACGCCTACTTGCCTGGACTCTTATTAGTTGGAGATGCCGGGGATTGAACCTGGGACCTTCTGCTTCCCAATCAGATGCTCTACCACTGAGGCACAGCCCCTCCCCTGCTCTCCAGGGTCTCAAGCTGAGGTTTTTCACACCTATTTGCCTGGACCTTTTCGAGTTGGAGATGCCGGGGATTGAACCTGGGACCTTCTGCTTATCAAGCAGATGCTCTACCACTGAGCCGCCGTCCCTCCCCTGACCAGCAGTGGCTCTCCAGGGTCTCAAGCTGAGGTTTTTCACACCTATTTGCCTGGACCCTTTTAGTTGGAGATGCCGGGGATTGAACCTGGGACCTCCTGCTTACCAAGCAGATGCTCTACCACTGAGCCACCGTCCCTCCCCTAACTGGCAGCGGCTCTCCAGGTTGTCAAGCGGAGGTTTTTCACACCTACTTGCCTGGACCCTTTTTTAGTTGGAGATGCGGGGATTGGAGATTGAACCTGGGACCTTCTGCTTCCCAAGCAGATGCTCTACCGCTGAGCCACCGTCCCTTCCCAAGGACATCGATCTTTTATCTTTTCGAAATCAGAGAGCCGTATGCAGACAGGAGAAATAAATGTGCGAGCGCACCGTTCTCTTTCTGCCCTCTGCCTGTACTTACTGCGTTACTGGAAAGCGGCGAGACCCCTTTGGATGCAACAACCCAGGGGGCACCTCTGGTGCTCACCCGGCAGTGGTGACACTTCGTCAGGTGGCCGCAGCTCCTCAGCATCGTGGGCGTCGCTCCCACCCCTGAAAGGGCTGCTGCTTTTGTGACAGAGGGTGGCGGAAGGAAGGCAAGGGGAGGAGGGGTTTGTCACGCGAAACGAGGCCTATTCGGCGTCCCTCTAGGACCTTCAGGTGCCAGCAGGCTCCGCCCAGGGGCGTCAAGATTGCTCCGGGTGACACCAGGGCACGCTCCAGAGAAAACATTCTCAGATCAGGGCAAAACCGGAACTGCGAGGAGTCAGATGTCCATCTGTGGAGAAGGAAGAAGAAAGAGATGAGGATGAGGATATCGCAGGGGTGGCCAACGGTAGCTCTCCAGATGTCTTTGGCCTACAACTCCCATCAGCCCCAGCCATTGGCCATGCTGGCTGGGGCTTGATGGGAGTTGTAGGCAAAAAAAAACATCTGGAGAGCTACCGTTGGCCACCCCTGCGATACTGGATTTATATCCTACCCTATACTATGTATCTCAGAGCGGTCACAATCTCCTTTACCTCCCCCCCCCACACACACCACAGCAGACACCCTGTGAGGTAAGTGGGACTGAGAGAGCTCTCCCAGAAGCTACCCTTTCAAGGACAACCTCTGCCAGAGCTATGGCTGACTCAAGGCCATTCCAGCAGCTGCAAGCGGAGGAGTGGGGAATCAAACTTGGTTCTCCCAGATAAGAGTCGATGCAATTAACCACTAGATAGATAGATAGATAGATAGATAGATAGATAGATAGATAGATAGATAGATAGATAGATAGATAGATAGATAGATAGATAGATAGATAGATAGATGAATTTATTGTCATTGTTCTCAACAAAAAGAGAGCAACGAAATGAGGTGCTCTTCCACAAACATACCAACACATCAAACACACATATTCATAAACCATTTAAATACATCTGAAACCATTAAACCATTTAAACCATTAAAACCATTTAAATACATCTAAAACGGATAAACATTCATAAAACCATTAAAACCATTTAAACCCTTAAATAAACATTCATAAAACCATTAAACATTCATAAAACCATTAAAACCATTTAAACCATTAAATACATCTAAAACAGATAATCCTTCATAACCCTGCATTTAACCTAACCACAGCACTTGGATAGAAACTGTCCTTAAATCTGTTTGTCCTAGCCTTCAACACTCTATATCGTCTACCTGACGGTAAGATCTCAAAAAGCAAATGGCCCAGATGTGTATGGTCCCTTAGGATCATTTGTATCTTCCTTTTACATGCCATATTATACAGATCCACCAATGAGGGGAGAGAACATCCACAAATCTTTTGTGCTCTTCTCGTCACTCTTTGGAGCACCCTTCTCTCTGCTTCCGTGCAGCTCCCAAACCACGCGCAGAGGCAATAAGATAAAATGCTCTCAATGGAACTACGATAAAAGGCAACCAGCAGACTCCCTGACAGTTGTAGTGATCTTAAGAGTCTTAAGTAGTATAGTCGTTGCTACATCAAACTGGCTCTGAAACTGGCTCTGAAAAAGAAGAGGAGGAGGAGGAAATTGGATTTATACCCCACCCTTCACTCGGAGTCTCACAGCGGCTTACAATCTCCTTCCCTTCCTTTCTCCACAACAGACACCTTGTGAGGCAGGTGGGGCTGAGAGAGCTCTGAGAGAACGGGGATTGGCCCGAGGTCACCCCGCTGGCTACACACCAAGGAGTGGGGAATCAAACTCGGTTCTCCAGATCAGAGTCCGCCGCTCTTAACCACTACGCCAAACTGGCTCTCAGCTAGGCAGGAAGTGAGGTGAAAGGCCTTTCTCTGGCTGAGGCCCCGGAGAGCGGCTGCCAGTCTGAGCACAGTCCTGACTTTGATATACTGAGGGTCCGATTCAGGAGAAGGCAGCTTCCTGTGCCCCGAAGGTCTCTCCCAGCCCCCGCTACCTGAGATCTTATAATTGGGGAAGCCGGGGCTTGAACCTGTGACCTTCCACATTCCAGGCATGTTCTCTACCCCTATGCCAGGGGTGGCCAAACGTGCTTAATGTAAGAGCCACGTAGAATAAATGCCATTTGTTTGAGCCCCGCCAGACGGGGGGGGAGGGAGGGAGGAAGGAAGGAAGGAAGGAAGGAAGGAAGGAAGGAAGGAAGGAAGGAAGGAAGGAAGGAAGGAAGGAAGGAAGGAAGGAAGGAAGGAAGGAAGGAAGGAAGGAAGGAAGGGAGGATCCAATGCATGGTTATAGGATGGGAGAGACTTGTCTTATCAGTAGTCTGTGCGAAAAGGATTTAGGGGTCTTAGTGGACCATACGCTGAACATGAGTCAACAGTGTGATGCGGTGGCTAAAAAGGCAAATGCGATTTTGGGCTGTATCAACAGAAGCGTAGTGTTCAGATCATGAGAAGTGATGGTATCGCTTTACTCTGCTCTGGTAAGACCTCACCTGGAGTCTTGTGTTCAGTTTTGGGCACCACATTTTAAGAAGGATCTAGACAAGCTGGAGCGGGTCCAGAGAAGGGCGATGAAGATGGTGAGGGGTCTGGAGACCAAGTCCTATGAGGAAAGGTAGAAGGAGCTGGGGATATTTAGCCTGGAGAAGAGATGGCTGAGAGGTGATATATGATCACTTTCTTCAAGTCCTTGAAGAGCTGTCCTATAGAGGATGGTGCAGAATTGTTTTCTGTGGCCCCAGAAGTTAGGACCAGAACCAATGAGTTGAAATTAAATCAGAAGAGTTTCTGGCTCAACATTAGGAAGAACTTCCTCACCATTACAGCAGTTCAGTGGAACAGGCTTCCTCCTTTAGAAGTGGTGGGCTCTCCTTCCTTGGAGGTTTTTCAACAGAGGCTAGATGGCCATCTGACAGATCCTGTGAATTTAGGGGGAGGTGTTTGTGAGTTTCCTGCATTGTGCAGGGGGTTGGACTAGATGGCCCTAGAGATCCCTTACAACTCTATGATAGGAAGGAAGGAAGGAAGGAAGGAAGGAAGGAAGGAAGGAAGGAAGGAAGGAAGGAAGGAAGGAAGGAAGGAAGGAAGGAAGGAAGGAAGGAAGGAAGGAAGGAAAATAGATGGGAGGGGGAAGAAAGCAATTTTAACTTTCAATGTATTCCCTATGTTGCCAGCTGGCTAGGCTTTGAGAAGTGATTTAAAGAGAGAAATACCACCTCCAAGCTGGTCAATGGGGCTTGAGACCCAAGAGAGCGGCTCCTAGGTGGAGTAGACGAGACTGACCTTGACGGACCAAAAGTGAGTAAGGGGTGTGGCTCAGTAGCAGAGCCTCTGCTTGGCATGCAGAAGGTCCCAGGTTCAATCCCTGGCATCTCCAGTTGAAAGGACCAGGCAGGAGGTGATGGGAAAGATCTCAGCCTGAGACCCTGCTTAGCTGGAAGAGAAGGGCCATAGCTCAGAGGTACAGCATCTGCTTGGCATGCAGAAGGTTCCAGGTTCAATCCCCGGCATCTCCAGTTAAAAAGGAAGGAAGGAAGGAAGGAAGGAAGGAAGGAAGGAAGGAAGGAAGGAAGGAAGGAAGGAAGGGAGGGAGGGAGGGAGGAAGAGAGGGAGGGAGGGAGGGAGGAAGAGAGGGAGGGAGGGAAAAGAGAGGGAAAAAGAGAGGGAGGGAGGAAGGGAGGGAGGGAGGGAGGAAGAGAGGGAGGGAGAGAGGGAGGGAGGAAGAGAGGAAGGGAGGGAGGAAGGAAGAGAGGGAGGAAGGGAGGGAGGGAGGAAGAGAGGGAGAGAGGGAGGGAGGGAGGGAGGAAGAGAGGGAGGGAGGAAGGGAGGGAGGAAGAGAGGAAGGGAGGGAGGAAGGAAGGAAGAGAGGGAAGGAGGGAGGAAGAGAGGGAGGGAGGGAGGAAGGAAGGAAGAGAGGGAGGAAGGAAGAGAGGGAGGAAGGAAGAGGGAGAGAGGAAGAGAGGGAGGGAGGGAGGAAGGAAGAGATGGAGGAAGGAACAGAGGGAGGTAGGGAGGAAGGAACAGAGGGAGGAAGGAAAAGAGTGAGGGAGGAAGGAAGAGAGGGAGGAAGGAAGGAAGGAAAAGAGGGAGGAAGGAAGAGAGGGAGGGAGAAAGGAAAAGAGAAAGGGAGGGAAGGAGAAGATATTGGATTTATATCCCACCTTATACTTTGCTTGCTGGGGCATCATGTTACCAAGGCAACCGTCCATTGATACCTTTGTGGTAAATGAGGTGTCGACTATCATTGTTGCTAGGTTTCCCAAATTTCTACCACCCAGTTGGTGGGAGCAGAACTGACGTGGAGCCAGACTAAGGTGCCTGGGAAGTTCTAAGCCTGCCGGCCTCCATTGGGCTGGCAGGGGAGATCCTCCCCCAATGTCGCTGGCACGATGATGTCAGTCGCCGTGATGTCATCGCACCTGCGACGTCTTGTACTGGTCATTCTAGGAGCTTCCGCGAAAACTCTATGGTTTCCCTGGACGCTCTAGCAATTTGGGAGGGGAAAAAAACCCTATTGTACCATAGAGGTTCCCCTCCCAAATGGCCAGAGTGTCCATGAAAACCATAGAGTTTTCCTGGAAGCTCCTAGAGCAGCTGGCACGAGACGTCGCCGGTGCGATGACATCACTTCTGAGTGATGTCATCACGCCACGCGCACTGTGTGCATGAAAGCGGTTGCCCACCAGAAGCTGCGGGGGACTGAGCAACCCTAGGCACCCTCGAAAACCCCCATCCCATCGCCTTGGAGAAATCAGATCCAGGATGCATTAGAAAAAGAGGGAAAGGCTGACTTGAACGCAGAGCTCAGGAAAGGGGAAGATAGCTCACCTAGAGATCACCTGGGTGAATTCACCTGTTTTGCAGACTCCTGATGTAGTACTCTCGATTACCAGTTCTTTCCAAGTGGAGATGCCGGGGACTGAACCTGGGACCTTCTGTACGCCAAGCAGATGCTCTGTGTCATGGGTGCTGGGGACCCTGCAGAGGAAGTTGAGCCTGCAGAAGAAACTGTGCCCCTGCCACCTGCACCAGTGCCCCTGCCTCCTGCTGGAGAAGATCCCAGCCCCCTGCCTCGCCCTCTCGGGTGGCGCGTGTGCGTGACCGCCTCCGTCAGGACCTCAGGGATTGGAGGAGGGCGGCACGCTCACAAGCAAGACGCTCCCTGAGCCCTGAGTTTTGAGAGGATTCTGGCCCTTCTAAGAGCAAGGATGCTTGAGTTGCAACAGGCTCCTGGCTGCCTCTCTGAGCCAGCAATTAGCCCAAATGGGCAACAGCCAGCAGAGGGCTATATAGCTGTAGGCTTTGGGAGGAGGCTTTGTGGAAGCAACTAGTCATTCCCCTGACGTTCTAGCATCCACTCCGGCTTGACTTTGGTTTCTGGACTCCCTGACTTTGGCTTGTGACTTCTGGACTCCCTGACCTCGGCTTCTGGACCTCGGACCTGCGCTACTTGTACAGTGATTTGGATTTGGTGCCTCGGACCCTCCTGCTTACTGGCTACAGACCTTGGACTGCCCCTGGACTTTGCCTGACCCGGCCCCAGCTGTGACACTCTGCCCCTGAGCCGCCGCCCCTCTTTTGGGCCGTAAGCATAGACAGGTCGCCAACTGAATCACAAGGCCTTCGGTCTTCTGGTCCAGTGTTCCCTCTAAGCTGAGTTAGCGTGAGCTAGCTCACAGATTTTTAGCTTCCGGCTCACACACTTCGGTCTTAGCTCAGGGAAAATGGCCCCGGAGCAAATGAATTGATGCAGTCGCTCCCAGCTTTCATGCCTGTAGCTCACAAGAGTCTGCAGCTTAGAGGGCACATTGTTCTCGCCCAGGCCTTTCTTGGCAACAGGAAACGGTTTTGCTGAGGCATGCGGTAGGTGCGTGATGTGGAGACAGGGTTGTTTACTTCTGGAAGGAGCCGCCTGTCCAACTTGACTTGGCTGGCAAAAATCTGCTTGGGCTCTTTCTTCCTGCCGGGCATCTCCTACTAGAACCACCTCCCCTTTTATTTGCATCGGGGTGCCCAAGGAAAGCGGGAGGCGCCTGCTTCGGGAGGCATTGCCACGGAACTCTCTGAGATGCATGTCTTGGTGAGGAGCTCTGGTCCTCTCGTGAAGGGGCTGGGCCGCTGGATGGTCTCCAGATGCGTCCCACAGCTGGCAGCCTCCAGAGGGGCCACGCAGCGTCTGTCCCACAGACCGTTCGCGAATGACACAGCGAGTATCGGAAGGGACATACATGGAACGGTGAGATGCGATTGTTAGTTTGGTCTCGTGGTTAAGTGGGTTTGATTCCCCACTCCTCCACTTGCAGCTGCTGGAATGGCCTTGGGTCAGCCATAACTCTCACAGAGTTGTCCTTGAAAGGGCAGCTGCTGTGAGAGCTCTCTCAGCCCCACCCACCTCACAGGGTGTCTGTTATGGGGGAGAGAAGATATAGGAGATTGTGAGAGCCCTCTCAGCCCAACCCACCTCACAGGGTGTCTGTTGTGGGGGGGAGAAGATATAGGAAATTGTGAGAGCTCTCTCAGCCCCAACCACCTCACAGGGTGTTCGTTGTGGAGGGAGAAGATATAGGAGATTGTGAGAGCTCTCTCAGCCCCACCAACCTCACACAGTGTCTGTTGTATTGGGGGAGAAGATATAGGAGATTGTGAGAGTCCTCTCAGCCCCACCCGCCTCACAGGGTTTCTGTTGTGTGGGGGAAGAAGATAAAGGAGATTGTGAGAGCCCTCTCAGCCCCACCCACCTCACAGGGTTTCTGTTGTGTGGGGGGAGAAGATATAGGAGATTGTGAGAGCCCTCTCAGCCCCACCCACCTCACAGGGTGTCTGTTGTGGGGGGAGAAGATATAGGAGATTGTGAGAGCCCTCTCAGCCCCACCCACCTCACAGGGTGACTGTTGTGGGGGGAGAAGATATAGGAGATTGTGAGAGCCCTCTCAGCCCCACCCACCTCACAGGGTGTCTGTTGTGGGGGGAGAAGATATAGGAGATTGTAAACCGATCTGAGTCTCTGATTCAGAAAGAAGGGCGGGGTATAAATCTGCTGTTATCATCGTCTTCTATGAAATTTGACATCAGCTTCCTTGATCCTGAGAAAGACCTCCTTTTTTCTCCCTCAATAGAAAAGAGCTGGAATCCAGAAACACCTTAAAGACAAACATGATTTGTTGCAGGGGTCAGGCTTTCGGAAGTCACTGCCAATGTTCCTTCTAAGCTGCAGAGCCTTGTGAGTGAAAAATTCTACTTTGTGAGCTACTGGCCTTAAAGTTGGGAGCCAGTGCATAAATTAGTGTGCTATGGGGTCATCTGGAAGGGCTTCTAGCCCCACCAGTGGACCTCTTGATGGCAGTTGGGTTTTTTGGCCACTGTGCGACACAGAGTGTTGGACTGGATGGGCCACTGGCCTGAACCAACAGGGCTTCTGTTATGTTCTTATGTGACACAGAGTGTTGGACTGGATGGGCCACTGGCCTGATCCAACAGGGCTTCTGTTATGTTCTTATGTGACACAGAGTGTTGGACTGGATGGGCCATTGGCCTGATCCAACAGGGCTTCTCTTATGTTCTTATGTGACACAGAGTGTTGGACTGGATGGGCCACTGGCCTGATCCAACAGGGCTTCTCTTATGTTCTTATGTGACACAGAGTGTTGGACTGGATGGGCCACTGGCCTGATCCAACAGGGCTTCTCTTCTGTTCTTATGTGACACAGAGTGTTGGACTGGATGGGCCATTGGCCTGATCCAACAGGGCTTCTCTTATGTTCTTATGTGACACAGAGTGTTGGACTGGATGGGCCATTGGCCTGATCCAACAGGGCTTCTGTTATGTTCTTATGTGACACAGAGTGTTGGACTGGATGGGCCACTGGCCTGATCCAACAGGGCTTCTGTTATGTTCTTATGTGACACAGAGTGTTGGACTGGATGGGCCATTGGCCTGATCCAAACAGGGCTTCTCTTATGTTCTTATGTGACACAGAGTGTTGGACTGGATGGGCCACTGGCCTGATCCAACAGGGCTTCTCTTATGTTCTTATGTGACACAGAGTGTTGGACTGGATGGGCCACTGGCCTGATCCAACAGGGCTTCTCTTCTGTTCTTATGTGACACAGAGTGTTGGACTGGATGGGCCACTGGCCTGATCCAACAGGGCTTCTGTTATGTTCTTATGTGACACAGAGTGTTGGACTGGATGGGCCATTGGCCTGATCCAACAGGGCTTCTCTTATGTTCTTATGTGACACAGAGTGTTGGACTGGATGGGCCACTGGCCTGATCCAACAGGGCTTCTCTTATGTTCTTATGTGACACAGAGTGTTGGACTGGATGGGCCACTGGCCTGATCCAACATGGCTTCTCTTATGTTCTCATGTCTAGGGCAGTGATGCTCTGTATTCTTGGTGCTTGGGTGGGGGCAACAGTGTGAGGACTTCTAGTGTCCTCGCCCTACTGGTCAACGTCCTGATGGCACCTGGGGTTTTTTTGGCCACTGTGTGTCACAGAGTGTTGGACTGGATGGGCCAGTGGCCAATATGGCTTCTCTTCTGTTCTAATGTCTGAGGCAGTGATGCTCTGTATTCTTGGTTCTTTATGGGGGAGGGAACAGTGGGAAGGCTTCTAGTGTCCTGGCCCCACTGATGGACCTCCTGATGGCACCTGGGTTTTTTGGCCTCTGTGTGACACAGAGTGTTGGACTGGATGGCCCATCGGCCTGATCCAACATGGCTTATGTTCTTCCTGAGATAAGACCAAAATGTGTGCACTGGAGGCTAAGAACGGTGAGCTAGCTCACGCTAGCTCAGCTTAGAGGGAACATAAGAACATAAGAGAAGCCATGTTGGATCAGGCCAATGGCCCATCCAGTCCAACACTTTGTGTCACACAGCGGCCAAAAAATTATATATATTTTATACATACATACACACTGTGGCTAATAGCCACTGATGGACCTCTGCTTCATATTTTTATCTAACTTCCTCTTGAAGCTGGCTATGCTTGTAGCCACCACCACCTCCTGTGGCAGTGAATTCCACATGTTAATCACCCTTTGGCTGAAGAAGGACTTCCTTTTATCCGTTCTAACCTGACTGCTCAGCAATTTCATCAAATGCCCACGAGTTCTTGTATTGTGAGAAAGGGAGAAAAGTACTTCTTTCTCTACTTTCTCCATTCCATGCATTATCTTGTAAACCTCTATCATGTCACCCCGCAGTCGACGTTTCTCCAAGCTAAAGAGCCCCGAGCGTTTTAACCTTTCTTCATAGGGAAAGTGTTCCAAATCTTTAATCATTCTAGTTGCCCCTTTCTGCACTTTTCCCAATGCTTAAATATCATTTTTGAGGGGCGGTGACTAGAATTGCACACAGTATTCCAAATGAGACCGCACCATCGATTTGAGGCAGTTTAAAGATTAACAATATTTGTGGCAGAGGATAAGCTTTTGTGAGTCACTGCTCTAGGGTTGCCAAGTCTACACAAATGCCATCTGGGGACTTTGGGGGTGGGGCCGGGAGACTTTGGGGGTGGAGCCCAGGAGACTTCCCCTTAAACAAATGAATAAAAACACAGCTGTGCAGTTCCCCTGAATACAATCTTCATTTCCTCTCCCAAGTACCTGCAAATCATGTCATCTCTCTCTCTCTCTCTCACACACACACACACACACAAAAGCAAAAATAAAACCATTTGCAATCCCACACTCGAGTGGTCTCACTGCGGCAATCTACTCACGAGTTGCTAAACTCCCCATCACGCAGGGAAACCAAAGGCTGACCTTTACCCTTTACTACGCAAATGACCTCTGAAAAGCTTGTCATAAAGTACTGGGTTCAGAGACGTTCAACGGCAATCGTACTTTATTAACATCCACAGAATAAGATAACATCCCGGGGCCAGGGCCCCGCTTATACACATGCACCCGGAACAACCCCCTCCCAAGTCCAGTCCTATCTTGAACGGTTAAGAAGAAGATGAAGAAGATACTGGATTTATATCCCGCCCTCCACTTCGAAGAGTCTCAGAGCGGCTCACAATCTCCTTTCCCTTCCTCCCCCACAACAGACGCCATGTGAGGTAGATGAAGATATTGGATTTATATCCCGCCCTCCACTCCGAAGAGTCTCAGAGCGGCTCACAATCTCCTTTCCCTTCCTCCCCCACAACAGACACCCTGTGTGGTAGATGTAGATATTGGATTTATATCCCGCTCTCCACTCTGAAGAGTCTCAGAGCGGCTCACAATGTCCTTTCCCTTCCTCCCCACAACAGACACCCTGTGAGGTAAATGTTGGATTTATATCCGACCTCCACTCCAAAGAGTCTCAGTGCGGCTCACCATCTCCTTTATCTTCCTCCTCCACAACAGACACTCTGTGAGGTGGGTGGGGCTGAGAGGGCTCTCACAGCAGCTGTCCTTTCAAGAGCGATGGCTGACCCAAGGCCATTCCAGCAGGTGCAAGTGGAGGAGTGGGGAATAAAACCTGGTTCTCCCAGGTGAGAGTCCGCTGACTTAACCATTACACCAAACTGGCTCTCTAAAGTTCACGCCACAGAAGGAAGGAAACGAGCGGTGACGCACCAAAGCTCCTTCCCTCCCACAAAGTGTGTTAAGTCTTGGAGGCGCTACAGGATACTTGCTCTTTTCTACTCCTGCAGACGGCCTAACACGGCGACCGACAGGTCTCGTTTTGGACAGGAGCTCACAGGAGCGGAGCTCCGGAAGTCCTTCTTCACCCAAAGGGTGATTAACATTTTTAACTCCCTGTAGCAGGAGGTGGTGGCGGCTACAAGCATAGCCAGCTTCAAGAGGGGATTGGATAAAAATATGGAGCAGAGCCTTAGACCATGCCCCCTGACGTACCAATCCTCCGAGAGCTTACAGGACTCTTAGTACAGGGCCTACTGTAAGCAGGGTTGCCAATCCCCAGGTGGGGGCAGGGGATCCCCCAGTTTGGAGGCCCTCTGCCCGCTTCTGGGTCATCAGAAAGCGGGGGGAAGGGAGGGGAATGTCTGCTGGCAACTCTGTTATTCTCTATGGAGACTGATTCCCATAGAAAATAATGGATCATTGATCTGCGAGTATCTGGGGCACTGGAGGGGCTGTGTTTTGAGGTAGAGGCATCAGATTTTCAGTATAGCATCCAGTTCCTCTCCCCAAACTACCCTCCAAGTTTCGAAAAGATTGGACCAGGGGGTCCAATTCTATGAGCCCCAAAAGAAGGTGCCCCTATCCTTCATTATTTCCTATGGAAGGAAGACATTTAAAAAGGTCTGCTGTCCCTTTAAATGTGATGGCCAGAACTCCCTTTGGAGTTCAAGTGTGCTTGTCACAGCCTTGATCTTGGCTCCACCCCAATGTCTCCTGGCTCCACCCCCAAAGTCTCCTGGCTCCACCCCCAAAGTCCCCAGATATTTCTTAAATTGGACTTGGCAACCCTACCCTTTGCAATGTGATGGCCAGAACTCCCTGTGGGGATCAATTATGCTTGTAAGAACATAAGAGAAGCCATGTTGGATCAGGCCAATGGCCCATCCAGTCCAACACTCTGTGTCACACAGTGGCAAAAAATTTTATATATACACACACACTGTGGCTAATAGCCACTGATGGACCTCTGTTCCATATTTTTATCTAAACCCCTCTTGAAGGTGGCTATGCTTGTGGCCGCCACCACCTCCTGTGGCAGTGAATTCCACATGGTTTTTTTTTTTGTTTAAACTATTGGTAGCATATGGTTACAAAACTTAACTATTTCTTAATTTTTTTTTCCCCGCATTAACCCATATGACATTTCCATCCCCCCTCCCTCCAATGTTGACTTCCCCGAGGTTATAAATTCAAAATCAATATTAAAGGCACTTCTAACTGCTCAAAGTTCAATGTATATATTCTTACTACTAAAAAATTGTCCAATGTTTCTTTACTTTCCAAGTTTTCTCCATATATCCTTTAAATTTTCTCCACTCCCTTTTGAATATCTCTAAATCATAGTCTCTTAGTGTTCTAGTTAGTTTATCCATTTCACACCACGATAAAACTTTCATGGTCCAGTCCCATTTCTCCGGTACTTTTTCTTGCTTCCAAGGCTGCGCATATAATGTCCTAGCAGCTGATAGCAGGTACCAAATTAGAGTCCTGTCTTCTTTGGAAATTTTTCTAATTGTAATCCAAGTAAAAACGTCTCTGCAGTTTTCTTAAAGTCATAGCCCAAAATTTTTGGAGATTTCTTGTTGTATCATCTTCCAGAATTCTTTCGCTTTTTCACATGTCCACCACATATGGAACATCTATCCGACATTTTCTTACTTATCTTAGCCAGTTTTTTCGGAGTCATATACCACCTATACATCATCTTAAAACAGTTCTCTTTAATACTTTGGCAAGTTGATATCTTCATCGAGTTCTTCCAGAGGTGGCTATGCTTGTGGCCGCCACCACCTCCTGTTGCAGTGAATTCCACATGTTAATCACCCTTTGGGTGAAGAAGTACTTCCTTTTATCCGTTTTAACCTGGCTGCTCAGCAATTTCTCTACTTTCTCCATCCCATGCATTATCTCGTAAACCTCTATCATGTCACCCCGCAGTCGACGTTTCTCCAAGCTAAAGAGCCCCAAGCGTTTCAACCTTTCTATAAGAACATAACCCTTGCTCCTAACTCCACCCCCAATGTCTCCTGGCTCCACCCCCAAAGTCTCCTGGCTCCATCCCCAAAGTCCCCATATATTTCTTGAACTGGATTTGGCAACCCTAGGAGAGCTAGTTTGGTGTAGTGGTTAAGTGTGCGGACTCTTATCTGGGAGAACCGGGTTTGATTCCCCACTCCTCCACTTGCACCTGCTAGCATGGCCTTGGGTCAGCCATAGCTCTGGCAGAGGTTGTCCTTGAAAGGGCAGCTGCTGGGAGAGCCCTCTCCAGCCCCACCCACCTCACAGGGTGTCTGTTGTGGGGGAGGAAGGTAAAGGAGATTGTGAGCCGCTCTGAGACTCTTCGGAGTGGAGGGCGGGATATAAATCCAATATCTTCTTCTTCTTCTTCTGTAAGGATTGGCTACATCGGGGGGGGGGGGTGCAGAATAATATGCAAAGGAGTCCCCGGTACAGAAAAGGCCCTGGTCTTCACAAGTAGCCAAAGTCACCTGAATATTCCTATGTCGTCTGCGTCTTCATTACACGCCCTTACACCTGCACTCGTTGCTAATTGTGATCGTCTCTGCTTACGACTTTGATGCATCGATCCGCCCAGGGCTGTGCTGTTGACATAAGAAGAACAGGCCACATCGGCTCCATTTGTGCTGACGAAGACCGGGGCAACCATCCATAAATGAGCCCCGAGAATTTCATAACAATCCAATGAGGGCAGACGCAGGGCGTGGATGTCAATCCAACTTATCCGGTACTTCCCTGTGGCTCAGGAACAGAGGCTGTGCCTTGCATGCGGAAGGCCCCGGGTTCTGTCCCCGGCATCTCCAGCTGAAAAGCTCCAGGCGGCATTGGAAAGGATCGGGTGGGTGATTCTGAATCTGCAAGTAATCCAGTCTGCCCTTCGTGCTTCCCCCCACAACAGAATGCAGTTCCTACATCAGGTGACCCTAGGGTTGCCAATCCCCAGGTGGGGGCAGGGGATCTCCCGGTTTGGAGGCCCTTCCCGCACTTCAGGGTCATCAGAAAGCGGGGGGAGGGGAGGGAAATGTCTGCTGGGAATTCTGTTATTCCCTATGGAGATTTATTCCCATAGAAAATAATGGAGAATTGATCTGCGGGTATCTGGGGCTCCGGAGGGAGGGGCTGTTTGTTGAGGTAGAGGCACCAAATTTTCAGTACAGCCTCTAGTGCCTCCCCCCAAAATATTCCCCAAGTTTCAAAAGGATTGGACCAGGGGGTCCAATTCTATGAGGCCCAAAAGAAGGTGCCCCTATCCTTCATTATTTCCTATGGAAGGAAGGCATGAAGAACATAAGAACATAAGAGAAGCCATGTTGGATCAGGCCAAAGGCCCATCCAGTCCAACACTCTGTGTCACACAGTGGCCAAAAAATTTATATATATATACACACACACACACACACACACTGTGGCTAATAGCCACTGATGGACCTCTGCTCCATATTTTTATCTAAACCCCTCTTGAAGGTGGCTATGCTTGTGGCCGCCACCACCTCCTGTGGCAGTGAATTCCACGTTAATCACCCTTTGAGTGAAGAAGGACTTCCTTTTCTCCATTTTAACCTGTCTGTTCAGCAACTGAAAAGGTGATGGCCAGAACTCCCTTTGGAGTTCAATGATGCTTGTCCCAGCCTTGATCTTGGCTCCACCCCCAAAGTCTCCTGGCTCCACCCCCAAAGTCCCCAGATATTTCTTAAATTGGACTTGGCAACCCCAGGTGACCCCTCACTTTCCACTCAGACAGAAGTAAGGTTGGCAAGTCCCTCACAGCCTCCGAAACCATAGATTTTTCTCTCCCAAATTGCTGGAGCATCTGGGAAAACCACAGCGTTTTCCTGGGTGCTCCTAGAGCGGCTGGCGTGCGACGTCGCCGGCATGATGACATCACTCCCAAGTGATGTCATCGCACTGCCAATGTCGGGGGAGGATTCCCCCAACTGGCCCAATGTGGGTCGGCGGGTTGGGGACCTCCAGGGTGGGAAGACCTCTGCCTGGCCCGGGAATTTGGCAGCCCTAGGCAAAATTTTGACTGTTTGCAAACATTCCTTGAAATCAGAAACAATCAGAGGAAAACGGACAGGCTGCTGATGGTGGAGAGTCCATTTTTAAACCCACATTTTTGCTTCCTTGATTGAATCCATCCAGGGCATTTTTTTGTAGGAAAAGCTCAGCAAGAACTCATTTGCACATTAGGACACGCACCCCTGACGCTGCCATTGTTTCATACAGGGCTTTTTTGTAGGGAAAGTCCATCACAGACTGTTGGAATCTTTTTATCATTTACATATTAGGCCACACCCCCTGACACCAAGTTAGCCAGAACTGCGTTCCTGTGCATTCCTGCTCAGAAAAAAAGCCCTGCATCAATCCGTCACACTGTGGGTCTTCTTCTGCCCCTGTTGCCTTCCACGTTTCCTAGCGTGATTGTCTTTTCCAGGGACTCTTGTCTTCTCAGAAGGGGACCATTTTAGCTTCTAGGGGGAGTTCAGTTTCAATTTGAAGAATTGTAGTTTTATACCCCACCCTCTCTGAATCAGAGACTCGGAGCGGCTGACAATCTCCTATATCTTCTCCCCCCACAACAGACACCCTGTGAGGTAAATGAAGATATTGGATTTATATCCCGCTCTCCACTCCGAAGAGTCTCTGAGCGGCTCACAATCTCCTTTCCCTTCTTCCCTCACAACAGACACCCTGTGAGGTAGATGAAGATATTGGATTTATATCCCGCCCTTCACTCCAAAGAGTCTCAGAGCGGCTCACAATCTCCTTTCCCTTCCTCCCCCACAACAGACACCCTGTGAGGTAGATGAAGATATTGGATTTATATCCTGCCTTCCACTCCGAAGAGTCTCAGAGCGGCTCACAATCTGCTTTCCCTTCCTCACCCACAACAGACACCCTGTGAGGTAGATGAAGATATTGGATTTATATCCTGCCTTCCACTCCGAAGAGTCTCAGAGCGGCTCACAATCTGCTTTCCCTTCCTCACCCACAACAGACACCCTGTGAGGTAGATGAAGATATTGGATTTATATCCCGCCCTCCACTCCAAAGAGTCTCAGAGCTGCTCACAATCTCCTTTCCCTTCCTCCCCCACAACAGACAACCTGTGAGGTAAATGAAGATATTGGATTTATATCCTGCCTTCCACTCCAAAGAGTCTCAGAGCAGCTCATAATCTCCTTTCCCTTCCTCCCCCACAACAGACATCCTGTGAGGTAAATGAAGATATTGGATTTATATCCTGCCTTCCACTCCGAAGAGTCTTAGAGCGGCTCACAATCTCCTTTACCTTCCTCCCCCACAATAGAAATCCTGTGAGGTAGATGAAGATATTGGATTTATATCCCACCCTCCACTCCGAAGAGCCTCAGAGCGGCTCACAATCTCCTTTCCCTTCCTTCCCCCACAACAGACACCCTGTGAGGTAGATGAAGTATTGGATTTATATCCCACCCCCCACTCCAAAGAGTCTCAGAGCGGCTCACAATCTCCTTTCCCTTCCTCCCCCACAACAGATACCCTGTGAGGTAGATGAAGATATTGGATTTATATCCCACCCTCCACTCCGAAGAGTCTCAGACCGGTTCACAATCTCCTTCCCTTCCTCCCCCACAACAGACACCCTGTGAGGTAGATGAAGATATTGGATTTATATCCCACCCTCCACTCCGAAGAGTCTCAGACTGGCTAACAATCTGCTTTCCCTTCCTCCCCCACAACAGACACCCTGTGGGGTAGATGAAGATATTGGATTTATATCCCGCCCCCCACTCCGAAGAGTCTCAGAGCCGCTCACAATCTCCTTTCCCTTCCTCCCCCACAACAGACACCCTGTGAGGTAGATGAAGATATTGGATTTATATCCCGCCCCCCACTCCAAAGAGTCTCAGAACGGCTCACAATCTCCTTTTCCTTCCTCCCCCAGAACAGACACCCTGTGAGGTAGATGAAGAAATTGGATTTATATCCCACCCTCCACTCCGAAGAGTCTCAGAGCAGCTAACAATCTGCTTTCCCTTCCTCCCCCACAACAGACACCCTGTGAAGTAGATGAAGATATTGGATTTATATCCTGCCCTCCACTCCGAAGAGTCTCAGAGCGGCTCACAATCTCCTTTCCCTTCCTCCCCCACAACAGACACCCTGTGAGGTGGGTGGGGCTTAGAGAGCTCTGACAGAAACTGCCCTTTCAAGGACAGCTCTGTGAGAGCTATGGCTGACCCAAGGCCATTCCAGCAGGTGCAAGTGGAGGAGTGGGGAATCAAACCCGGTTCTCCCAGACAAGAGTGCACGCTCTAAACCACTGCACCAAATTTGATCGAGAGCCCATGGATTTTTCTTTTAGGGGGATCCACAGTATCTGTAAAACTCTCTCCCAACCCCACATTCCAAAGGAGTCTGCTTCCTTCCTTTTGGCTTTCTCCATTGTCCAGCGTTCACACCCATTCACAATGGGGACGTTTAATAGCATGAATTAACTTGACCTTGGGTGCCAGTAACCAGGATAATTTTTGCAGCAGGAACTTATTTGCATTTTAAAAACAACCACCACCTTTATCAGTGTAAAAGCATAGACGTGCACAATCGGCAAGGGAGAAAAAAATATATTACCCCAACGTTTGAAACATTCCAATCCTCTTAGAAGCTCAGCACAGATATTCACTCCCAGTCTCGATAATCTCAGAGTTATGAGAGGACAATAGGAAGTGTCTTACTGCCATCAGATTGCCCCTCGTGATTTCGAAGAAGAGGATCGAAGTCAACGGCATGAATATCACACTAAAATGTACAGTGCAGGAGAACATGTTCAGTACTTTCTATAGCCTTTGAACCACAACCTCAAAACCTGTTGGAATGTGGGATTTTCTTAAGCCTCCCTACAGTGCAGAAGAAGGAAGGACATTAAAGCGAGCATGAAGGCTCTACGAAGGTTAGGGGAAGTCAAGCATTTTTTAAATTGCAGATTAGGCCACACGCCCCGATGTAGCCAGTCTTCCTGGAGCTTATAGTAGACCTTCCTGATGGAGTGCTGAGCATTTGCAATACTTTAACCAGCTCTATTTGGGCTAGTCTTTAGGCACTCCATACAAGCTCAGAGGCTATACCACTGTAAAATTCATAGAGCTGAGGCAATGAATATTTTCTGATTTTATAAGTGGCAGAGAAAGATGAGCTTGGGAGTTCCAAAGATTTACGTTCAGCCAATTTGAAAGTTGAAACGGTCATTTCCTAACCATTTGCCCTGAACGTTTTGAATTAACAAAACCTTTTTCAACCTCTTTTTCTCAGGTTCTTGATTCTGCCATTTTAAAGGGTTAAAATAAAGATATTACATCAAACTCCCTTCACCCTGCAGAGAAAACTAAAGGCTGGAAACCTTGCTGGGATTCCAGGGGATCTCCAGCTCTTGGCTGGAGAACTGCCCTTGTCTAACGTTATTTCTCTTTTTCTGTATTTACTTGAGGGAAAAGATGCCTGTGTTACCTGTTAACCTTACAAAACAAGGTTTCTCTATTCTAGGAGGCATTCAGGTTTTAAAGTTAGATTTCCCTTGTGGGGAGGGGAGGCTCACAGACAAAGCCTGCTCATGTGGGAATGCCATTCTGTGAAGTTCCCCAGAATTATGGCTTTCACGTTCCCCAAATGGGATGAGCTAAGGACAGAACATTTCTGGGGGAAAGGACTGGGGCTTCCTCATGTGGGAGTGCTTGAGCTAGCACTTGCTAAAAGGAATGCCTTGTGCCATGAGTGTGGAACTCTGCATAGGCTCAGAGACCATTCTTCCTTCGTGATTCTTGGGGAGCAGAACTGAGAAACGGATTGCCTTCTCAATTTCACTTCAAGCGCACAGACTGCCTAAACCTTTGTCCCTCGGATGGTGCCAGAAGGAAAAAAGGCATCTTCACCTGAAAGCCAAGTAGCTTTTTTGTGTAGACCTGTCGCCTAGGTGTCAATTTGGCCATCCATTGACAGGTTTAACAGCTCTCACAGCAGGAGTTTCCCCCTCCTTTCTATTAATGGTTATCCTGGAGCCTCCCCCTCGGCCCATTGTTACCTAGTCCGATCAGATAACATAGGACGTCACATAGGACCGACCAATGAGGATTGCTGCGAAAAACGCCACCTGCTGGTGGTAGTGAAGAAAAGCAACAAAAAGACGCAAGGATGCCGTAGGATGGGAAAAACGCCGCTTAAATAGTGGTCTTGGAAAATAAGGCGCAAGACTGAGCCGAAGACGGCTTCACTGCTGTTCCAGGATTTCAAGTGTAGATGGTGGCAAAAACACCGGAGCAAGACAGTGGTGAGGCCAGTTTTAAGTGTAGATTGTGACATCTGAAAGGGTAGTATTACTGGGTCTTTTGCCCAGTGTAGAATCGGCCTCAGTCTTGTAGGTTCGGATAAGGGTGAAAATTTCATTAACTGTTTCGTCAGAAATTTTTCTCTTCCTGTTTTAAGTTTGGGGCAATGAAAAAAGATGTGTGCAAAAGAGTCTATAGTCTTTAGCGGTCAGTCCCCGTGGCGCAGAGTGGTAAAGCAGCAGTACCGCAGTACTGTGGTCTGAACTCTCTGCTCACGACCTGAGTTCGATTCCGATTTTAAGTTTGGGGCAATGAAAAAAGATGTGTGCAAAAGAGTCTATAGTCTTTAGCGGTCAGTCCCCGTGGCGTAGAGTGGTAAAGCAGCAGTACCGCAGTACTGTGGTCTGAACTCTCTGCTCACGACCTGAGTTCGATTCCGGCGAAAGCCGGTTCAGGTAGCCGGCCCAAGGTTGACTCAGCCTTCCATCCTTCCGAGGTCGGTCAAATGAGTCCCCAGCTTGCTGGGGGGAAAGCGTAGATGATTGGGGAAGGCAATGGCAAACCACCCCGTAAAAAGTCTGCCGTGAAAACGTTGTGAAAGCAATGTCACCCCAGAGTCGGAAACGACTGGTGCTTGCACAGGGGACCTTTCCTTTCTTTTCCCCCAGATGAATCGATGAGCATGTCTGCTTAGTATCAGCTAAAAGCATTTTCCAGTCTTGATCTGTAAGTTTCTGGATAAACACTCTTCTGTTATTCGGTGTTAATTTCGCTATTGCTCGTGAGCTTAACTGCTTTTAGTTTGGTGTCTAATTTGTCTTCCCAGTTCTGCCAGTAGTGCTCCTTTACTAGTAAGGTAATGAAATTCGGAAGATTATTTTCTGTTTACCAGGGGTGGAATTCTAGCAGGAGCTCCTTCGCGCTTCGGACATCCCTCTTTGATAAAGAGATTGGAAATGGTGCAGCAACCTACAAGCTGGCTTCAGGCTCCATCAGAGGTGGATTTTATGGAGTCTTCAAGAAGTGGACGAATGGGCTTATTACGGCATCTTATTATATAAGCACCTTTTCTGCACGAAACATTTTGTTTGTAGAATCAAATTCTGTATCAATATTGTATGTGTGCTCAGGTGCAAATTTGTTATGGAATGTCATTGACTTTACTCACCCACGTTGAACGATAAGGAATGAAGTATGCAATAATCACATTATTGAAAAGGTCTTTTTGCAATTTAATTTGAATCTGGGTTGAATTATTTTTGTTCTATCACGTTTTTTTTCCTGCTTTCCACCTGGAGATGGGCAACCGTTGTTGCTCTAAGTCAGCTGTGTCTAGACAGCCCTTTCCTCCAGCAATGAAGATGCCGGGAATTTCATTTCTTCCATACATGTGCTCACGTGCGTGTTCTCTGCCTTGATCTTCAGGCTACGTCTAGTCAATCCAGTCTCCTAAAGGACTACTCCCTCCCCAACTCCAGCTGGAGCAAAGACATGATGGACGAGTTTGAGAAGTTCATGGAGATGTGTGAAGATGAGACGTGGAGACGGATCCCTTCTCATAGGTACTTGGAAAAGAATATTTCAGGCAAGGGTCTCTCGATTTCTAATCTTTTGAAATATTTGCCTTCCATCTCTCCCTTCGATACCCAGATTTCCACAAAACCGAGAACAAAAGCTTTGGGAATGAGGAGGCCTACTCCACTTTGTTTCTATCCAGCTGCAAGACTCTTGAGGAGATGGCCTCTTCGTGAGCCTAGAAGACCTGGCTTCTGAAGTGTGTCAATTTTTTTGTCGCCGAGGAGGTTCAAAGCCCTGGGAGAGAGGCTGGGGCTCAGTTGTAGAGCCTCTGTTTGTTTTAACGTGATTCCTAGCGCATCACACTGGAAACGCTCTAGGATTCACAGTAAAATTCTATGGTACCATAGAGTTTTTAGTGCGAGTCCTAGAGCGTCCCTGGTGCCCCGTCCCGGGCACGACGATGTCACTTCCGGGTGATGTCATTGCTCTTGGGATGGCACCCACTGATGGGGCTCTTTCCGGGCAGAGATCCTCCCAGCAGCCTGCTCCCTGCCGGTGCGGTGGAGCCCTCCAGGGTGAGGGATCCCCTGCCCGTGGCATGAGCTTGTCAGCCATAGCTAATAGAAACAGGTTTGCCTGCTCATGGCTGGGAAATACCTGGAGAATCAGTGGAGGTGGAGCCTGAAGAGGGCATGGTTTGGGGAGAGGAGAGACATCAAGGGGGTATGATGCCAGAGCCCAACTTTCAAAGAAGCCATTTGCTCCAGGGGAGGCGATCTATTAGCCACAGCATATTGTTGGAACTCTCCGTCTGGGGCAGTGATGCTCTGTATTCTTGGTGCTTGTGGGGAGGCAACAGTGGGAGGGATTCTAGCCCCATTGTTGGACCTCCTGATGGCACCTGGGATTTGGCCACTGTGTGACACAGTGTTGGCCTGGATGGGCCATTGGCCTGACCCAACATGGCTTCTCTTATGTTCTTATGAGACACAGAGTATTGGACTGGATGGGCCACTGGCCTGATCCAACATGGCTTCTCTTATGTTCTTACGTGACACAGAGTGTTGGACTGGAGGGGCTATTGGCCTGACCCAACATGGCTTCTCTTATGTTCTTATGTCTGGGGCAGAGATGTTATGTCTTCTTGGTGCTTGGGGGAGCACAGTGGGAGGGCTTCTAGTGTCCTGGCCCCACTGATGGACCTCCTGATGGCACCTGGGGTTTTTTTGGCCACTGTGTGACACTAGGGTTGCCAATCCCCAGGTGGGGGCAGGGGATCCCCCGGTTTGGAGACCCTCCTCCCGCTTCAGGGTCGTCAGAAAGTGAGGGAAGGGGAGGGGAGGGAAATGTCTGCTGGGAACTCTATTATTCCCTATAAAGATTTATTCCCATAGAAAATCATGGAGAATTGATCTGCGGGTATTTGGGGTTCTGGGGGAGCTGTTTTTTGGGGTAGAGGCACCAAATTTTCAGCATAGCATCTAGTGCCTCTCCCCAAAATACCCCCCAAGTTTCAAAAAGATTGGACCAGGGGGTGCAATTCTATGAGCACCAAAAGAAGGTGCCCCTATCCTTCATGATTTCCTATGAAAGGAAGGTATTGAAAAGGTGTGCCGTCCCTTGAAATGTGATGGCCAGAACTCCCTTTGGAGTTCAATGATGCTTGTCACAGCCTTGATCTTGGCTCCACCCCCAAAGTCTCCTGGCTCCACCCCCAAAGTCCCCAGATATTTCTTGAATTGGATTTGGTAACCCTATGTGACACAGTGTTGGCCTGGATGGGCCATTGGCCTGATTCAACATGGCTTCTCATATGTTGTTATGTCTGGGGCAGTGATGCTCTGTGTTCCTGGTGCTTGGAGGGGGGGGGCAACAATGGAAGGGCTTCGGGAGGGACGGTGGCTCAGTGGTAGAGCATCTGCTTGGAAAGCAGAAGGTCCCAGGTTCAATCCCTGGCATCTCCAAAAAAGGGTCCAGGCAAATAGGTGTGAAAATCCTCAGCCTGAGACCCTGGAGAGCCACTGCCAGTCTGAGAAGACAATACTGACTTTGATGGACCAAGGGTCTGATTCAGTATAAGGCAGCTTCATATCTTCATATGTTCATAGTGTCCTGGCCCCACTGTTGGACCCCCTGAGGGCACCTGTTTTTTTTGGCTACTGTGTGACACAGAGTGTTGGCCTGGATAGTCCATTGGCCTGATCCAACATGGTTTCTCTTATGTTGTTATGTTCTGTCTCCTAGAGACCACTTGAATCCCAGGAGATCTCCAGCCCCCCATCTGGGGGTTGGCAACTCTAAATGACCTGTTGGAGCAGTTCAGAGAATTCAGGGGAGAAACGAGTCCAACTTATCTTTGTTCCTGGCTGCTGTATGACTGTTGTTCCTCTCACTGCCTTTCACAGAATGGACAGGGAAGGCGCTCCAGGAGGAGGAGGAGGGAGAAAAGAAACAAGAGACCCGGTTCTTTTGCCGAAACATCGACGGCGAAGGCCTGGGGTTTGAATATGTGATGTTCTTCAACCCATCTGAGAAAAGGGTGGTATGCCTTTTCCAGCCAGGGGCCTACCTGGAGAGTTATGCAGGGTGAGACGTGAAAAATCCCAGAATGCATTGTTTCTAGTCGGGATGCCAAGTCCAATTCAAGAAATATCCGGGGACTTTGGGGGGTGAGCCAGGAGATGTTGGGGGTGGGACCAGGAGCAAGGGTGTGACAAGCAGAATTGAACTCCAAAGGAAGTTCTGGCCATCACAGTGGGGCCAGGACACTATGAACATATGTAAGGGAAGATCTTGCCTCACTAACCTGTTACATTTCTTTGAGGGGGTGAACAAACACGTGGACAAAGAAGACCAGATAGATGTTGTTTACCTTGACTTCCAGAAAGCTTTTGATAAAGTTCCTCATCAAAGGCTCCTTAGAAAGCTTGAGAGTCATGGAGTAAAAGGACAGGTCCTCTTGTGGATCAAAAACTGGCTGAGTAATAGGAAGCAGAGAGTGAGTATAAATGGGCAGTCTTTGCAGTGGAGGACGGTAAGCAGTGGGGTGCTGCAGGGCTCGGTACTGGGTCCCATGCTCTTTAACTTGTTCATTAATGATTTAGAATTGGGAGTGAGCAGTGAAGTGGCCAAGTTTGCGGATGACACTAAATTGTTCAGGGTGATGAGAACCCGAGAGGATTGTGAGGAACTCCAAAGGGATCTGTTGAGGCTGGGTGAGTGGGCGTCAACGTGGCAGATGCGGTTCAATGTGGCCAAGTGCAAAGTAATGCACATTGGGGCCAAGAATCCCAGCTACAAATACAAGTTGATGGGGTGTGAACTGGCAGAGACTGACCAAGAGAGAGATCTTGGGGTCGTGGTAGAGAACTCACTGAAAATGTCAAGACAGTGTGCGTTTGCAATAAAAAAGGCCAACGCCATGCTGGGAATTATTAGGAAGGGAACTGAAAACAAATCAGCCAGTATCATAATGCCCCTGTATAAATCGATGATGCGGTCTCATTTGGAGTACTGTGTGCAGTTCTGGTTGCCGCATCTCAAAAAGGATGTTATAGCATTGGAGAAAGTCCAGAAAAGGGCAACTAGAATGATTAAAGGGCTGGAGCACTTTCCCTATGAAGAAAGGTTGAAACGCTTGGGACTCTTTAGTTTGGAGAAACGTCGACTGACATGATAGAGGTTTACAAGATAATGCATGGGATGGAGAAAGTAGAGAAAGAAGTACTTTTCTCCCTTTCTCACAATACAAGAAGTCGTGGGCATTCGATGAAATTGCTGAGCAGCCAGGTTAAAACGGATAAAAGGAAGTACTTCTTCACCCAAAGGGTGATTAACATGTGGAATTCACTGCCACAGGAGGTGGTGGCGGCCACAAGTATAGCCACCTTCAAGAGGGGTTTAGATAAAAATATGGAGCAGAGGTCCATCAGTGGCTATTAGCCACAGTGTGTGTGTATATATAATTTTTTTTTGCCACTGTGTGACACAGAGTGTTGGACTGGATGGGCCGTTGGCCTGATCCAACATGGCTTCTCTTATGTTCTTAAGCCAGCTGTTTTACATGGAACCCGGAGCCGGAGCCGTATTTTGGTTTGCAACATCTTCCCCGCCTGTGCATAATTGTCGGATTTTCTCCCCCTCTCTCCAGTTTGGTGCACGGCGGTTGCATCGCAACCATTCTCGACAACAGCTTCACAGCATGCGTCATCTCCCTCGTTGGCAGAGGCTTCGTGGTGAATCTCAACGTCAACTACAAGAGGTGAGCACATCTGGAGCGGTCACGGTGGCCTGGAAACACCAGAATCAGATCCAGGAAACCGCAATGGCTGGGATGCCAATTCCTATTGGCGGCAGAGGAGAGGACTCGCAATCAGGGGTCGAAATCAGGGGTGGCCAAACTTGCTTAACGTAAGAGCCACGGGGAACAAACGCCAGATCTTTGAGAGCCAGAAGGCATGGGTGTCAGACGTCAGAGAGCCAGCCACAGTTCTTGAAAGAAGAAGAATTGCAGATTTATACCCCGCCCTTCTCTCTGAATCAGAGACTCTGAGCGGCTTACAATCTTCCATATCTTCTCCCCACACAACAGACACCCTGTGAGGTGGGTGGGGCTGAGAGGGCTCTCACAGCAGCTGCCCTTTCAAGGACAGCCTCTGCCAGAGCTACGGCTGACCTAAGGCCATTCCAGCAGGGAATCAAACCCAGTTCTCCCAGATAAGAGTCTGCACACTTCACCACTACACCAAACTGGCTCTCAAGAAGAAGAATATTCCCACCCCTGATTATTCCTTGCCTAGACCCCTGATGGAGTGACCCCTTCTACAAACGGCTTCTTGATCCAGCCACATCCCGGATTTAAAAATTTGGTGCTGTTCTTGCTCCACAACACATTTCCCACAGCCCCACATGGGGAAGGGAGAAGGGTTATGGGCAGGGGTGGAATTCTAGCAGGAGCTCCTCTGCATATTAGGCCACACACCCCTGATGTAGCCAATCCTCTTGGAGCTTACAAAAAAGAGCCTTGAAAGCTCTTGGAGGATTGGCTACATCGGGGTGTGTGGCCTAATATGCAAAGGAGCTCCTGCTAGGATTCCACCCTTGGTTATGGGACAGGGAGCCGGCTGTATTGAAAGCCCAATGATTTCTTCTCGCAGCCCCATCTGGCTGGGTTCCATGGTTGTGGTGGACACCAGAATGGACAAGATGGAGGGAAGGAAGATGTTCCTGTCTGGCCAGGTGAGGAGCAAAGATGGACAGACCCTTCACGCAGATGCCACAGGTAAGACACGGTTTGTCAGGGGAGAATGACCTCTGTAAGACTTCCCATTCTGCCCAGTTCTACTGCTACAGTTCTGCCTTAAGAATATTAGAACATAAGAGAAGCCATGTTGGATCAGGCTAATGGCCCATCCAGTCCAACACTCCGTGTCACACAGTAGCCCAAATCCAGGGGTCATCAGGAGATCCACCAGTGGGGCCAGAACTCCAGATGCCCTTCCACTGTGGCCCCCCAAGCACCAAGAAGACAAAGCATCTCTGCCCCAGACATAAGAACATAAGAGAAGCCATGTTGGATCAGGCCAGTGGCCCATCCCGTCCAACACTCCGTGTCACACAGTGTCCAATGTATGTGTGTGTTTACACACACACACAGGTATATATATATTGTGGCTAATATATATATATATATATATATATTGTGGCACCTCGAAAAAGATAGTATAGCATTGGAAAAAGTGTAGAAAAGGGCAACTAGAATGATTCAAGGGTTGGAACACCTTCCCTATGAAGAAAGGTTAAAACGCTTGGGGCTCTTTAGCTTGCAGAAACGTCGACTGAGGGGTGACATGATGGAGGTTTACAAGATTATGCATGGGATACAGAAGGTAGAGAAAGAAGTACTTTTCCCCCTTTCTCACATAAGAACATAAGAGAAGCCATGTTGGATCAGGCCAACGGCCCACCAAGTCCAACACTCTGTGTCACACAGTGGCAAAAAATTTTATATACACACATACACTGTGGCTAATAGCCACTGATGGACCTCTGCTCCATATTTTTATCAAAACCCTTCTTGAAGGTGGCTATACTTGTGGCCGCCACCACCTCCTGTGGCAGTGAATTCCACATGTTAATCACCCTTTGGGTGAAGAAGTACTTCCTTTTATCCGTTTTAACCTGTCTGCTCAGCAATTTCATCGAATGCCCACGAGTTCTTGTATTGTGAGAAAGGGAGAAAAGGACTTCTTTCTCTACCTTCTCCATCCCATGCATTATCTTGTAAACCTCTATCATGTCACCCCGCAGTCGACGTTTCTCCAAGCTAAAGAGTCCCAAGCGTTTCAACCTTTCTTCATAGGGAAAGTGCTCCAGCCCTTTAATACAATACAATTAAATTAAATACTCCAGCCCTTTAATACAATACAAGAACTCGTGGGCACTCCATGAAATTGCTGAGCAGTTGGGATAGAACATCACCCAAAGGGTGATGAATACATGGAATTCACTGCCATAAGAGGTGGTGGCAGCTACAAGCATAGCCAGCTTTAAGAGGGGATTGGATAAGCATATGGGGCAGAGGTCCATCAGTGGCTATTAGCCACAGCTTATTGTTGGAACTCTCTGTATGGGGCAGTGATGCTCTGTATTCATGGTGCTTGGTGGGGGGCACAGTTGGAGGGCTTCTAGCCACAGTGTATTGATGGAACTCTCTGTCTCGGACAGTGATGCTCTGTATCCTTGGTGCTTGGGGGGGGGGGGGCAACAGTGGGAGGGCTTCTGAAGTCCTGGCCCCACTGTTGGACCTCCTGATGGCACTTAGGGGTTTTGGCCACTGTGTGACACAGAGTGTTGGACTGGGTGGGCCATTGGCCTGATCCAACATGGCTTCTGTTGTGTTCTTATGTTCATTTGCTTGGCTTGCTGCAGGGCTGTTCTAATGTCTCAGCACTCTACTTTACTTGGCCTGCTGTAGTGTGCCTAACAAAAATTGCACTTTTTTCTTCTTCTTTTTTTCAGCTCTGCTCATCTTAAGGGATTCAAAGAAGTCATTTCCATAAATGGTCACCTTCCAGATGTCTGCCGTTGGTCCTCTTGAAGTTGATCAAATTCCCACTATGGAACTCGATCCAGGGGGGCAGCTGTGTTGGTCTGAAGCAATAGAACAAAGAAGGAGTCCGGTGCTGCTGGACTCCTACTTTCTTCCACTATGGAACTGCTCACTCTTCCCCTATTCCGGGACCAGTTGCTGCGATAGCGCTTCAGCCCCGTCCCGATAAGACCCCTGGAATCCTGGTCAGTGCGGACTTCATATTGACCAAACGTTAGTTTTGAGCAGTGCTGGAATTTGACCGACAGAGTGGAGGTCCAAGTTCTTGGTTGTGAAGAACACGTTTCAAGAATCATAGAGTTGGAAGGGACCTGCAGGGCCATCTAGTCCAACTCCCAGCACAATGCAGGAAACTCACAAACACCTCCCCCTAAATTCACAGGATGTTCATTACTGTCAGATGGACATCTAGCCTCTGTTTCAAAACCTCCAAGGAAGGAGAGCCCACCACCTCCCGAGGAAGCCTGTTTCACTGAGGAACCACTCTAACAGTCAGGAAGTTCTTCCTCATGTTAAGCCAGAAACTCTTTTGATTTAATTTCAGCCCAATGGTTCTGGTCCTACCTTCTGGGGCCACAGAAAACAATTCCATACCATCCTCTATAGGACAGCCCTTCAAGGACTTGAAGATGGTGATCCTATCTCAGCTGCCTCCTCTCCAGGCTAAGCATGCCCAACTCCTTCAACCTTTCTTCATAGGACTTGGTCTCCAGACCCCTCACCATCTTCGTCGCCCTCCTCTGGACCAGGTGGGCTCTCACTGGCTTCCTCCGAGAGCTTCTGTCTGCGCCACAATCTATCTTTATTTGACTTCCATCTCTCCTAGCTGCTTCAGAGACACGCTTTCTCTCCCAGGAGGCAGAAGAAAGTTTGAGTCCAGTGGTGCCTCTGTTACCCAAACAGACAGTCTCCTATTTATTTGGGGGAAATTAACGTTTAAGGAAATAAAATGAGAGGGGAGGCAAATGGAACTCTCCACCTATGGATTTTTTTCCCCTTAGAGAAGTCTTGAAATAAACCAGTTGGATGTTGAACCAGAAAGGTTACAAGATTATGCATGGGACGGAGAAAGTAGAGAGAGAAGTCCTTTTCTCCCTTTCTCACAATACGAGAACTCATGGGCATTCAATGAAATTGCTGAGCAATCAGGTTAAAACGGATAAAAGGAAGTACTTCTTCACTCAAAGGGTGGTTAACATGTGGAATTCACTGCCACAGGAGGTGGTGGAGGCTACAAGCATAGCCAGCTTTAAGAGGGGATTGGATAAACATCTGGAGCATAGGTCCATCAGTGGCTCTTAGCCACAGCTTATTGTTGGAACTCTCTGATGGCGCTCTGTATTCATGGTGCTTGGTAGGGGGCACAGTGGGAGGGCTTCTAGCACCACTGGTGGACCTCTTTATGGCACTTGGGATTTTTGGCCACTGTGTGACACAGAGTGTTGGACTGGATGGGCCATTGGCCTGATCCAGCATGGCTTCCCTTATGTTCTTATGTGACACAGGGTGTTGGAATGGATGGACCATTGGCCTGATCCAGCATGGCTTCCCTTATGTTCTTATGTGACACAGGGTGTTGGAATGGATGGACCATTGGCCTGATCCAACATGGCTTCTCTTATGTTCTTATGTGACACAGAGTGTTGGACTGGATGGGCCATTGGCCTGATCCAGCATGGCTTCCCTTATGTTCTTATGTGACACAGGGTGTTGGAATGGATGGACCATTGGCCTGATCCAGCATGGCTTCCGTTATGTTCTTATGTGGCACAGAGTGTTGGACTGGAGGGGCCATTGGCCTGATCCAACATGGCTTCCCTTATGTTCTTATGTGACACAGAGTGTTGGACTGGATGGGCCTTTGGCCTGATCCAACATGGCTTCTCTTATGTTCTTATGTGACACAGAGTGTTGGACTGGATGGACTGGAGAGCCAGTTTGGTGTAGTGGTTAAGTGTGCGGACTCTTATCCGGGAGAACCGGGTTTGACTCCCCACTCCTCCACTTGCACCTGCTAGCATGGCCTTGGGTCAGCCATAGCTCTGGCAGAAGTTGTCCTTGAAAGGGCAGCTGCTGTAAGAGCCCTCTCCAGCCCCACCCACCTCACAGGGTGTCTGTTGTGGGGGAAGGAGATAAAGCAGATTGTGAGCCGCTCTGAGTGGAGGGCGGGATATAAATCCAATATCTTGTTCTTCTTCTTCTTCTGATCCAACATGGCTTCTCTTATGTTCTTATGTGACACAGAGTGTTGGACTGGATGGGCCTGATCCAACATGGCTTCTCTTATGTTCTTATGTGACACAGAATGTTGGACTCGATGGGCCATTGGCCTGATCCAACATGGCTTCTGTTATGTTCTTATGAGACACAATGTTGGACTGGATGGGCCATTGGCCTGATCCAACATGGCTTCTCTTATGTTCTTAAGGGTTTCATTGAAATAGGAATAAAAAGGGCAAAACACACACATACAAACACACATACCTAGCTAAGAGAAAATCAGGGAGAAGACGGGAGAAGGCAATTTCAGGGAAGGCTATAGTTACAAATCTCTAAGAGTGAGCTGCGCAGGCAGCAGTGAAATTACCAGTGAAGAAGAGAGGACCCAGACAGATTTGGATGTGTGAGTTAAGGCGCCAAGGATACACACACACACACACACACACACAGAGGCAGCTAGAGATTCTGGATATAAGACAAAATGGTGCCAAGGACACACGCACACACACAGGCGGCTAGATATTCTGGACGTAAGGCAAAATGTTCCTTGAGACAAGAAGAGAGTTCTTACAGCAGCTGCCCTTTCAAGGACAACTCCTGCGAGAGCTATGGCTGACCCAAGACCATTCCAGCAGCTGCAAAGGGAGGAGTGGGGAATCAAACCCGGTTCTCCCAGATAAGAGAGCTCGGGCTGACCCAAGGCCATTCCAGCAGCTGCAAGTGGAGGAGTGGGGAATCAAACCCGGTTCTCCCAGATAAGAGAGCTCTGGCTGACCCAAGGCCATTCCAGCAGCTGCAAGTGAAGGAGTGGGGAATCAAACCCGGTTCTCCCAGATAAGAGAGCTCTGGCTGACCCAAGACCATTCCAGCAGCTGCAAAGGGAGGCGTGGGGAATCAAACCCGGTTCTCCCAGATAAGAGTCCGCACACTTAACCACTACACCAAACTGGCTCTCACAAGCTGACGTATTAGCCCTCGCAAGAACAACTCAGTGGGTTTTCTCAGTGATGGGCAATGATGATTTAGAGAAAAACGTGCTGGGTTTACCTAAGGTGAACTATGGGCATAAATGCGCTTCATAACCCTGTAAGTACTGAATGGGAAAAGCTACCAGGTTTGGCGAATAGTGTTTTAAGTGTTCCACCAGGTGGGAGCCACCACAGAGAAGGCCCATGTACGGGAAGCTGTAGTGGTTGAGCGCAGGGGGGACGGTCTCTTAGATACGAGGGTCCAAGGCCTAGAAGGGTTTTGTGCGTGATAGCAAAGCCCTTAAATGTAGTCCACTATCCGATGAGCAGCCAGTGGAGTGTTTGCCGAATGGGAGTAACATCCCTGTTTCATCTAACTCCCAATAATAACCGAGTTGCAGCATTCTGCACCAAAGAGAATTTCTACCAGTTTGTTTGACTAAAGTTGGCAAGTCTGTGTTTTTCTCTGGGGGGAATTTGGGAGGGTTTGAGGCAAGATGGCATTCTCTGGGAGAATTTGGGAGGGTTTGAGGCAGCCTGCCCTGGCTTCACACACCTGTGCAACCACTGAGTCATGACATTTTCTTGGCAGACTTTTTAGGGGGCCGGTTTGCCCTTGCCTTCCCAGTCATCTACACTTCCTCCCCCCCACCCCCAGCAAAGCTGGGGATTCATTTTACCGGCCTCGGAAGGATGGAAGGCTGAGTCAACCTTGAGCCAGCTACCTGAACCCAGCTTCCGTCGAGATCGAACTCGGGTCGTGAGCAGAGCTTGGACTGTAGGACTGCAGGTGGACCACTTTGCGCCGTGGGGCCCATTTCCCTCAAAAAGAGTGGGATTCCAAATGTTAAATCTCCCAGGTATCCACCAGGTGTCTCTCTTCTCTCATGTCTCCCACAAAGACCTCTTGGCTCAGGGCTACTTTGGAGAATGTTTTCAACAACTGCTGAGTTATTTGGATTTTTTCCAGACAAGTTTCATGCATGGCTAAGGGATGGAAACAGTTTTGGGTGCCCGAGTTGATGACTCTTGCCAGGAGAGGGCCAAGGGGTGCGTAACCCTGTTAATTTTCATAGACCTCTTGGTGGCTTCTGAAATCATCGATCATGGTATCCAGGGGTGGAATTCGAGCAGGAGGTCCTTTGCATGTTAGGCCACACCCCCTGATGTAGCCAATCCTCCAAGAGCTTACAAGGCTCTTTTTTGTTAGCTCTTGGAGGATTGGCTAAATCAGGGGTGTGCGGCCTAATATGCAAAGGATCTCCTACTAGAATTCCACCCCTGATGGTATCATTTTGGACTGCGTTTTGAGGCTGAGGCCGGTGTTCCCTCTAAACTGAGTTAGTGTGAGCTAGCTCACAGGTTTTTTTAGCCTCCGGCTCACACATTTTTTGCCTCAGCTCAGGAAGGGTGGCCCCAGAGCAAACGGATTTCTGCAGAAGCCGAGTCATTTGAAGTAGAATTTTTGCTCACAGGACCCCACAGCTTAAGAACATAAGAACATAACAGAGAAGCCATGTTGGATCAGGCCAATAGCCCATCCAGTCCAACACTCTGTGTCACACAGTGGCCAAAAATATGTAGCCACCACCACCTCCTGTGGCAGTGAATTCCACGTGTTAATCACCCTTTGGGTGAAGAAGTACTTCCTTTTATCCGTTTTAACTCGACTGCTCAGTAATTTCATCGAATACCGACGAGTTCTTGTATTGTGAGAAATGGGGGAAAGGACTTCTTTCTCTACTTTCTCCATCCCATGCATTATCTTGTAAACCTCTATCACGTCACGCCGCAGTCGACGTTTCTCCAAGCTAAAGAGCCCCAAGCGTTTGAACCTTTCTTCATAGGGAAAGTGTTCCAACCCTTTAATCATTCTAGTTGCCCTTTTCTGGACTTTTTCCAATGCTATAATATCCTTTTTGAGGTGCGGTGACCAGAATTGTACACAATATTCCAAATGAGACCACACCATCCATTTATACAGGGGCATTATTAGAGGGAGTATTGGTTGGAACTCGGAGGCTGTGGTGTGCTGTGGTGGTTTCAGTTCTACCTCCAAGGTAGGCTTCAGAGGGTAATGTTAGGGGACTCCTTCTCTTGTCCTCCAGTCTCCAGGGGAGGGGCCATAGCTCAGTGGCAGAGCCTCTGCTTGGCATGCAGAAGGTCCCAGGTTCAGTCCCCGGCATCTCCAGTTCAAAAGGACAAGTCAGTAGGTGATGGGAAAGACATCTGCCTGAGACCTTGGAGAGCGGCAGGGGTGTCGAACTCATTTGTTATGAGGGCCGGATCTGACATAAATGAGACCATGTCAGGCAGGGCCACGTGTATACCTATTTAATTTTAGGTAGCAGAGGTATAAACTTTATAAAGTACTTAAAAAACCACCTTAAAATATGGGTAACTGGAAAAAAGCGCAAAGGAAAAAAAGCCCACGGACATAAATGCTCACAGGAAAAAAGAAGATACTGGATTTATATCCCGCCCTCCACTCCGAAGAGTCTCAGAGCGGCTCACAATCTCCTTTCCCTTCCTCCCCCACAACAGACACCCTGTGAGGTAGATGAAGATATTGGATTTATATCCCGCCCTCCACTCCAAAGAGTCTCAGAGCGGCTCACAATCTCCTTTCCCTTCCTCCCCCACAACAGACACCCTGTGAGGTAGATGAAGATATTGGATTTATATCCCGCCCTCCACTCCGAAGAGTCTCAAAGTGGCTCACAATCTCCTTTACCTTCCTCCCTCACAACAGACACCCTGTGAGGTAGATGAAGATATTGGATTTATATCCCGTCCTCCACTCCAAAGAGTCTCAAAGTGGCTCACAATCTCCTTTACCTTCCTCCCCCACAACAGACACTCTGTGAGGTAGATGAAAATATTGGATTTATATCCCGCCCTCCACTCCGAAGAGTCTCAGAGCGGCTCACAATCTCCTTTCCCTTCCTCCCCCACAACAGACACCCTGTGAGGTAGATGAAGATATTGGATTTATATCCCACCCGGAGAGTGGCTCACAATCTCCTTTCCCTTCCTCCCCCACAACAGACACCCTGTGAGGTAGATAAAGATATTGGATTTATATCCCGTCCTCCACTCCAAAGAGTCTCAAAGTGGCTCACAATCTCCTTTACCTTCCTCCCCCACAACAGACACTCTGTGAGGTAGATGAAAATATTGGATTTATATCCCGCCCTCCACTCCGAAGAGTCTCAGAGCGGCTCACAATCTCCTTTCCCTTCCTCCCCCACAACAGACACTCTGTGAGGTAGATGAAAATATTGGATTTATATCCCGCCCTCCACTCCGAAGAGTCTCAGAGCGGCTCACAATCTCCTTTCCCTTCCTCCCCCACAACAGACACTCTGTGAGGTAGATGAAAATATTGGATTTATATCCCGCCCTCCACTCCGAAGAGTCTCAGAGCGGCTCACAATCTCCTTTCCCTTCCTCCCCCACAACAGACACTCTGTGAGGTAGATGAAAATATTGGATTTATATCCCGCCCTCCACTCCGAAGAGTCTCAGAGCGGCTCACAATCTCCTTTCCCTTCCTCTCCCACAACAGACGCCCTGTGAGGTAGATGAAGATATTGGATTTATATCCCACCCGGAGAGTGGCTCACAATCTCCTTTCCCTTCCTCCCCCACAACAGACACCCTGTGAGGTAGATGAAGATATTGGATTTATATCCCACCCGGAGAGTGGCTCACAATCTCCTTTCCCTTCCTCCCCCACAACAGACACCCTGTGAGGTAGATAAAGATATTGGATTTATATCCCGTCCTCCACTCCAAAGAGTCTCAAAGTGGCTCACAATCTCCTTTACCTTCCTCCCCCACAACAGACACTCTGTGAGGTAGATGAAAATATTGGATTTATATCCCGCCCTCCACTCCGAAGAGTCTCAGAGCGGCTCACAATCTCCTTTCCCTTCCTCCCCCACAACAGACACTCTGTGAGGTAGATGAAAATATTGGATTTATATCCCGCCCTCCACTCCGAAGAGTCTCAGAGCGGCTCACAATCTCCTTTCCCTTCCTCCCCCACAACAGACACCCTGTGAGGTAGATGAAGATATTGGATTTATATCCCACCCGGAGAGTGGCTCACAATCTCCTTTCCCTTCCTCCCCCACAACAGACACCCTGTGAGGTAGATAAAGATATTGGATTTATATCCCGTCCTCCACTCCAAAGAGTCTCAAAGTGGCTCACAATCTCCTTTACCTTCCTCCCCCACAACAGACACTCTGTGAGGTAGATGAAAATATTGGATTTATATCCCGCCCTCCACTCCGAAGAGTCTCAGAGCGGCTCACAATCTCCTTTCCCTTCCTCCCCCACAACAGACACTCTGTGAGGTAGATGAAAATATTGGATTTATATCCCGCCCTCCACTCCGAAGAGTCTCAGAGCGGCTCACAATCTCCTTTCCCTTCCTCCCCCACAACAGACACTCTGTGAGGTAGATGAAAATATTGGATTTATATCCCGCCCTCCACTCCGAAGAGTCTCAGAGCGGCTCACAATCTCCTTTCCCTTCCTCCCCCACAACAGACACTCTGTGAGGTAGATGAAAATATTGGATTTATATCCCGCCCTCCACTCCGAAGAGTCTCAGAGCGGCTCACAATCTCCTTTTCCTTCCTCCCCCACAACAGACACTCTGTGAGGTAGATGAAAATATTGGATTTATATCCCGCCCTCCACTCCAAAGAGTCTCAGAGCGGCTCACAATCTCCTTTGCCTTCCTCCCCCACAACAGACACCCTGTGAGGTAGATGAAGATATTAGATTTATATCCCGCCCTCCACTCCGAAGAGTCTCAGAGCGGCTTTGCAGACCTGGTGCAGACCTGAGTGCACTTCATGCGCGCCTGAATATTGGAATGTATCTCTAGAAGAAGAAGGAGAAGACTGTAGATTTATACCCCACCCTTCTCTCTGAATCAGAGTCTCAGAGCGGCTCACAATCTCCTTTCTCTTCCTCCCCCACAACAGACACCCTGTGAGGTGGGTGGGGCTGAGAGAGCTCTGGCAGAAGCTGCCCTTTCAAGGACAACTCTGCAAGAGCTCTGGGTAACCCAGTCTATTCCAGCAGCTGCAAGCAGAGGAGTGGGAAATCTTCTCAAACATCTGATGTTTATTCTGTGTGACTCTTACATTAACCAAGTTTGTCCAGACACCTAAGAAACTGGCAAAAATGAACAATCAGGTGTCGGACAGATGTTGGAAATGTAAAAAACATGAAGGATCTTTCTACCATACGTGGTGGACTTATGAAAAGGCAAAGCAATTTTGGCAAATGATTCAGCAATAGATCTCAAAAGTTTTGGGTTATAATATTAAGAAGGCACCAGACATCTTTTTGTTGGGATTACAAATGGAAAAATTTCCGAAACAAGATAGAACGATAGTTTGGTACATGCTTTCAGCTGCAAGGACATATGAACATATGAAGCTGCCTTATACTGAAATCAGACCTTCGGTCCGTCAAAGTCAGTATTGTCTTCTCAGACTGGCAGCAGCTCTCCAGGGTCTCAAGCTGAGATTTTTCACACCTATTTGCCGGGACCCTTTTTTGGAGATGCCGGGGACTGAACCTGGGACCTTCTGCTTCCCAAGCAGATGCTCTACCACTGAGCCACTGTCCCTTCCAGCATTATATGCGCAGATGTGGAAGCAGGATAAAATAGCAGAAAAGTGGGACTGGACTTTAAAAGTTATGCATTGGAATGAAAGGGACAAGCTTACAAGACTCTTAAAAGAAAATGATCTGGAGAAGTTTAAAAATGAATGTGGAAAATTTCAAACGTATGTTGAAAAACAATGGAGAGCCAGTTTGGTGTAGTGGTTAAGTGTGTAGACTCTTATCTGGGAGAGCCGAGTTTGATTCCCCACTCCTCCACTTGCAGCTGCTGGAATGGCCTTGGGTCAGCCATAGCTCTGGCAGAGGTTGTCCTTGAAAGGGCAGCTGCTGTGAGAGCCCTCTCCAGCCCCACCCACCTCACAGGGTGTCTGTTGTGGGGGAGGAAGGGAAAGGAGATTGTGAGCCGCTCTGAGACTCTTCGGAGTGGAGGGCGGGATCTAAATCCAATATCTTCATCTACCTCACAGGGCGTCTGTTGTGGGGGAGGAAGGGGAAGAAGATTGTGAGCAGCTCTGAGACTCTTCGGAGTGGAGGGCGGGATATAAATCCAATATCTTCATCTACCTCACAGGGTGTCTGTTGTGGGGGAGGAAGGTAAAGGAGATTGTGAGCCGCTCTGAGACTCTTCGGAGTGGAGGGCGGGATATAAATCCAATATCTTCTTCTTCAATGGAAGGTTAAAGGATACTTGGCGATTTTTGACAATAGTTGAACTTTGCAAGAAGAACACATGGACTATAGTCAAAAAGCGGGCATATGGGAATATATTTTCTTTTTACTTTTCTTCTGATAAAGACTAAAGGATTATAATGCAGGTGGATTATAATTATAACATACGGTTTTTTCTTTCCTTTTTATCTTCTTGTAAGATTTTTCTTTTATGAAGATCCTTTCATTGAAAAAAATTACATTTTAGTTTTAGCAATTTACTTAAAATACACCGTTGGAGGTCAAGAAAAGGGGGGGGGGGAGAAAAAGGTAATGTTTTTGTATGAACTTTTAATAATAGATGATGAGTATTATTGCAAAATATTACAGGATAATAAAATTGTTATAAACCCACACACACACACAAACCAAGTTTGTCCACGCCTGATCTATAGTATAAGATCTATTGAGTGTATTGAAGAAGAAAAAATCTCTTTGGACTCTGCAAGGGGATATTTGAGCTGGAAGTTGAAGGCTCCTGTGCGCATTTGTCCTACACAGCCCAGTCTATGACCCTCATGTGGGCAGCTGAAACACCTCAAGGGGTTTTAATGTGGGGCCCACATGTGGGTCCTGCGTTGTGGCCACAGGTCCTGCGAGGAGTTGGGTATGTTTAGCCCGGAGAAGAGACGACTGAGCACAAGATGTAGATGGAACTCTCTGCCTAGGGCAAGTGATGCTCTGTATTCTTGGTGCTCGGGCTGCCGCCACCTCCTAAGTCACTGTGGCCGCATAGGGGAAAGTAATTTTAAAAGTATTAATTGGGAGTAAGGTTTGGTGTAGTGGTTAAGCGTGCAGACTCTTATCTGGGAGACCCGGGTTTGATCCCCCACTCCTCCACTTGCACCTGTTGGAATGGCCTTGGGTCAGCCATAGCTCTGGCAGAGGTTGTCCTTGAAAGGGCAGCTGCTGTGAGAGCCCTCTCCAGCCCCACCCACCTCACAGGGTGTCTGTTGTGGCGAGGGGGGAAGCTAAAGGAGATTGTGAGCCACTCTGAGACTCTTCGGAGTGGAGGGCGGGATATAAATCCAATATCTTCATCTACCTCACAGGGCGTCTGTTGTGGGAGAGGAAGGGAAAGGAGATTGTGAGCCGCTCTGAGACTCTTCGGAGTCGAGGGCGGGATATAAATCCAATATCTTCTTCTTCTTCAGTTTGGTGTAATGGTGAAGTGTGCAGACTCTTATCTGGGAGAACCGGGTTTGATTCCCCACTCCTCCGCTTGCAGCTGATGAAATGGCCTTGGGTCAGCCATAGTTCTGGCAGAGGTTGTCCTTGAAAGGCAGCTGCTGTGAGAGCCCTCTCAGCCCCACCCACCTCACAGGGTGTCCATTGTGGGGGGAGAAGACATAGGAGATTGTGAGCCGCTCTGAGACTCTGATTCAGAGAGAAGGGCGGGGTATAAATCTGCAATTCTTCTTATGACAATTATAATTCAAGAAGCATTTTAAGGTAGATGCTGAGTGGATATAACTTAGTACAACTTCTGGTGATGTCAGGGGGTGTGGCATATGCAAATGAGTTATGAAAATGAGCTGTGCCAATGAGCTCCAGCACCTCTTTCTCTACAAAATGACCCCTGGTAATTTCAGGGAACTTCCTGCTTCCTTGTTTTCCTCTTTTTCCTTCTTCTTCCCTGCATGCATCAGAAGGAACAGCATGGTGTCTCTCCTCCTGAACTGAACTAAGCAGATGGCCTACTACAAGCCAAAGCCATCCAGTTAGCTAGAATAGTTTAGACACTTTTTCTCTCTGTTGACACTTCTATGATATAGATTCAAGTGGGCAGCCGCATTGGTCTGAAGCAGTAGAATGAAGTAGGAGTCAAGTTGCACCTTTAAGACCAACAAAGTTTTATTCAGAATGTACGCTTTCATGTGCTCTAAGCACACTTCATCAGTCGAGAAATCAGGTACAGTAAGCAGAGCTACATATAGCTGATATAAGAAGAAGAAGAAGAAGAAGACGATATTGGATTTATATCCTGCCCTCCACTCTGAAGAGTCTCAGAGCGGCTCACAATCTCCTTTCCCTTCCTCCCCCACAACAGACACCCTGTGAGGTGGGTGGGGCTGAGAGAGCTCTCCCAGAAGCTGCCCTTTCAAGGACAACCTCTGCCAGAGCTATGGCTGACCCAAGGCCATTCCAGCAGCTGCAAGTGGAGGATTGGGGAATCAAACCCGGTTCTCCCAGATTAGAGTCCACACACTTAACCGCTACACCAAACTGGCTCTCCAGTTTGAGTGGTTTAGAATGCAAAGTGGTACAAATTTAAAATCCAACGACAGATTCGTAAAATCAACAAACTGAGCAAACCTTTGATCTGGGTAGCATGAGCGTGAGAAACCAATAAAACAGTAACACGTCAAAATGTGAGAATGTCTGTTAATCACTCTATTGTTATAAGCCTGGGCCAAAGGGAGGGCATTATTTTCTCAAAACTTTTTCCATCCAACTAATTTACCTTTTAAGAGCCCCGTGGCGCAGAGTGGTAAAGCTGCAGTACTGCGGTCGGAGCCCTCTGCTCACAACCTGAGTTCGATCCCGGCGGAAGCTGGTTCAGGTAGCCGGCTCCAGGTTGGCTCAGCCTTCCATCCTTCCGAGGTCAGTCAAATGAGGATCCAGCTTGCTGGGGGAGAAGTGTAGAGGACTAGGGAAGGCAATGGCAAACCGCCCCGTCAAAAGTCTGCCGTGAAAACGTGAAAGCAACGTCGCCCCAGAGTCGAAAACGAATGGTGCTTGCACAGGGGACTACCTTTCCCCTTTTTGATTTGCCTTTTAACCAGACCCAACATTTGGCAACCCTAACTTTTCACCCACGCTGTCCTCTGAGTTTACAGCCATGCCCAGAACCTACAGGTAGCTGCTGGCACCCTCGCTTTCCATTGCACAACGTTCAACCACAAATCTCATCTTCCAAGTTCGATGGGGGCAAAGGTTTCTCTGGAATGCTTTGGTTTTTCAGCCTGGTGCTTTTGGCCAAGAAAGATCCAACAGTACACAGCACAGGGGAAAGGAGGAGGCCGGATCCAGATGTACAGTCCTTTGCCAAAGGGAAGCAAAACAACGGCACACAGAGTGCTTTTCCCAGGAGTCTCCAAAGGTCGCCGTTTTCCAACAGGTAGCGCATAGTAGATCATGGGGACCTGGGTTTTTTTTTTTTTTTCCTTAAGCACCAAAAGGGCAAGTTTGCTTTTCAGTGAAGGGTGAGTTTGCTTTTCAGTAATACGACGCATTCTTTGAGGAGTTTGAGGCCAACCGTGAAGGTCAGCGCTCGAAGGAGCTTCATAATCTCCTTTCGTTCTAAACAAGATGTCCTGGGGCAGGGATGGTTACGGAAACCCCACCCCTTATCTGGCCACCTCATTTCAATAACAGTTGATGATGAAGAAGAAGAAGACTGCAGATTTATACCCCGCCCTTCTCTCTGAATCAGAGTCTCAGAGCGGCTCACCGTCTCCTTTATCTTCCTCCCCCGACAGCAGATACCCTGTGAGGTGGGTGGGGCTGAGAGAGCTCTCCCAGCAGCTGCCCTTTCAAGGACAACTCCTACGAGAGCCGTGGCTCACCCAAGGCCATTCCAGCACCTGCAAGCGGAGGAGTGGGGGAATCAAACCCAGATAAGAGTCTGCACACTTAGCCACTACCCCAAACTGGCTTTCTCATAGAGCTTCCAGGTCCGACTCAGGAAATATTGGGGGACTTTGGGGGTGGAGCTACGAGCGAAATTGCGACTAGCGTGATTGACCTTCAGAGTTCTGGTCATCACATTTCAATAAAATAAATAAAGGGACTGCAGCTCCTTCCCCCCCCCCCCCCCCGCTCAGAACCTCACATCCACATAGGGTTGCCAAGTCCAATTCAAAAAATATCTGGGACTTTGGGGGTGGAGCCAGGAGACATTGGGGGCGGAGCCAGGAACAAGGGTGTGACAAGCATGATTGAATTCCAAGGGGAGTTCTGGCCATCACATGTAAAGGAACGGCACACCTTTTTTAAATGTCTTCCTTCCATAGGAAATAATGAAGGATAGGGGCACCTTCTTTTGGGGCTCATAGAATTGGACCCCCTGGTCCAATCGTTTTGAAAACTTGGGGGGTACTTTGAGGAGAGGCACTAGATATTATGCTGAAACAGTGGTGCCTCTAACTCAAAAAACAGCTCCCCCACAGCCCTCGAAACTTCCCGATCAATTCCCCATTATACCCTATGAGAATCGAGCTCCACATAGGGAATAATGAAGTGCTCAGCAGACCTGGGGATTGGCAAGCCTACGTACACATGGATTTATTCTTTTATACACTATGGGGACAAGTCTCCATAGGGTATAATGAAGTCTCCCCCCAAAGCTTTCTGCTAACCCTGAAAGGGGGGCAGGGCCTCCAAACCAGGGGATCCCCTGCCCCCAACTGGGGATTGGGGCCACCCTAGAGGTGAAATCCTCAGTGAGGGCTACAGCTCTCCAGAAGGCCTCTGAGGCCTGGTGTAAAGTTTGTGAGAGGCCTGCATTTCCCAGGCACCCTCTGAGCCCTGCGATTGGACTGGGGGTGAGACTGGAGGGAAAGGGAGGGCCAATCACCCTCCAGAGGAATCAAACCTGGTTCTCCCAGATAAGAGTCGGCGTACTTAACTACTACGCCAAACTTTATCGCACATAGGGTTGCCAAGTCCAATTCAAGAAATATCTGGGGACTTTGGGGGTGGAGCCAAAGGGGTGTGTGTGTGTGTGTGTGTGTGGATAGATAGATAGATAGATAGATAGATAGATAGATAGATAGATAGATAGATAGATAGATAGATAGATAGATAGATAGATAGATAGATAGATAGATAGATATAAATTTTTTGGCCACTGTGTGACACAAAGTGTTGGACTAGATGGGTCATTGGCCTGATCCAACATGGCTTCTCTTATGTTCTTATGGAGGTCAGTTGCATGATCCCCAAGAGATCTCCAGCCCCCACAGGGAGGTTGGCAACCCCAGCTTCCCACCTACGCTGTCTCTGAGCTTGCAGCCGCGCCCAAAACCTGCAGGTAGCTGCCAGAACCCGCATTTTCCATTACACAACGTTCAACCACAGATCTCAGCTTCCGAGTTCAGTGGGGCAAAGATTAGTCCGGAATGCCTTGTTTTCTCAGCCCGGTGGCTTTTGCCAAGAAAGATCCAACTGTGATTCTGTGTATTTAAAGGGCCATAAAGTCGAGTTTTCAGAGGTGGCTTCCATGAGGGTTGCCAATCCCCAGGCGGGAAACATTTGCTGAACAAATTTCCTTTGGATTCGGTGACACATACGTATTTTCATTCAAACCAAAATGCTTTCCCAATCAAAATGCAATCATTTTTCATGTATATTATGGGGTGGTACTATAGTCCACTGTCTCTGGGTTAGTGACTTTCATTGCGGTACTATCTACGTCTCTCAAAATTGAGGAGTCTTGTGACAGTGGACTATAGTAGCACCTTATAATAGATATCAGGGGTGGGCAACGGTAGCTCTCCAGATGTGTTTTGCCTACAAATCCCATCAGCCCCAGCCAGCATGGCCAATGGCTGGAGCTGATGGGAGTTGTAGGCAAAAAACCATCTGAGAGCTACTTTTGGCCACCCCTGATATATATGATAGAAGAAGAAGATATTGGATTTATATCCCGCCCTCCACTTCGAAGAGTCTCAGAGTGGCTCACAATCTCCTTTCCCTTCCTCCCCCACAACAGACACCCTGTGAGGTAGATGAAGATAATGGATTTATATCCCGCCTCCACTCCAAAGAGTCTCAGAGCAGCTCACAATCTCCTTTCCCTTCCTCCCCCACAACAGACACCCTGTGAGGTAGAAGAAGATATTGGATTTATATCCCGCCCTCCACTCCAAAGAGTCTCAGAGCGGCTCACAATCTCCTTTCCCTTCCTACCCCACAACAGACAACCTGTGAGGTAGATGAAGATAATGGATTTATATCCCGCCCTCCACTCCGAAGAGTCTCAAAGTGGCTCACAATCTCCTTCATCTTCCTCCCCCACAACAGACACCCTGTGAGGTAAATGAAGATATTGGATTTATATCCCGCCCTCCACTCCGAAGAGTCTCAGAGCGGCTCACAATCTCCTTCCCCTTCCTCCCCCACAACAGACACCCTGTGAGGTGGGTGGAGCTGAGAGGGCTCTCACAGCAGCTGCCCTTTCGAGGACAACCTCTGCCAGAGCGATGGCTGACCCAAGGCCATTCCAGCAAGTGCAAGTGGAGGAGTGGGGAATCCAACCCGGTTCTCCCAGATAAGAGTCCGCACACTTAACCCACTACACCAAACTGGCTCTCCGGGGGCCTAATTTGGCCCCCGGGCTGCACGTTTGACACCCCTGCCCTAGAGTCCACCCTCCAAAGCATCCATTTCCCCCAGGGGGGCAAATCTCTGTCCTCTGGGGATCAGTTGTCATTCCAGGAGATCTCCAGGCCCCACCTGGAGGATGGCAACCTTGGCACCAGGTGACGCATAAAGTGAAAACCTTCTCCACGTCAGTCGGGCTTTATGTTGGTTCATTTCCATGTTTCCCTGGGGAAGCTGAATTCCTCCCAAACTGGTTTCGGCGGACGGCATCGCACTTCTTGTGCCAGACTCCACCCAGGCTCTGTCTCTCTCGATGGCACCGAGCTCCGCGCTGGGTCCCTCGTAGACTCTGGGAGCAGCAGCGAGTTCGGATTTCCTCGCTTAATCCCCCAGGAGCAGAAAAACCTGGCTGGCTGCCTCTTGGACGAGGATTGCCTCATGAAGCAGAGTCTGCTGACTTGGCTGACGGTCAAGAGGCGCTTGGTAAACAGTCAGAGGGCCCTCCTTGGGAAGAATTCAGGTGCAAAGAGAATTTATGCGTTGGTGAGCCCTTGAAGCGGCAAGTGAGGGACCAGCCATTGTGGCAAAGCTTTAAAAAGCGCCTTGATTTGGGTTAAAATCTTGGAAGGATCCTCCAGGGTCATCTAGTCCAATCCCCTGCACAATGCAGGAAACTCACAAATACCTTCGTCTAAATTCACAGGATCTTCAGTGCTGCCGGATGGCCATTCAGCCGCTGTTGAAAAGCCTCCAAGGAAGGAGAGCCCACCACCTCCCAAGGAGGAAGCCTGTGGAAACTTAGAATCCTAGAGTTGGAAGGATCCTCCTGGGTCATCTAGTCCAACCCCCTGCACAATGCAGGAAACGCACAAATACCTTCCTCTAAATTCACAGGATCTTCAGTGCTGCCGGATGGCCATTGAGCCGCTGTTGAAAAGCCTCCAAGGAAGGAGAGCCCACCACCTCCCGAGGAGGAAGCCTGTGGAAACTTAGAATCCTAGAGTTGGAAGGGACCTCCAGGGTCATCTAGTACAAACCCCCTGCACAATGCAGGAAACTCACAATACCTTGCTCTAAATTCACAGGATCTTCAGTGCTGCCGGGTGGCCATCCAGCCGCTGTTGAAAAACCTCCAAGGAAGGAGAGCCCAACACCTCCCGAGGAGGAAGCCTGTTCCGCTGAGGAAGCACTCGAACAGTTTGGGTTGCCAAACACCAGTCAGAAATAGCAATGAAGAGATCCATGGAACTAACAGACAGGGGTCATTTTGTAGGAAAAGAGGTACCCCTCATTAGCACCACTCATTCGCACAATTCATTTGCGTATGCCACACACACACCCAACATCAATGGAAGGGGGACTAAATTATATCAGCTCAGCATCTACCTCAAAAAGCTTCTTGAATCAGAATTGTCCTGACAAAACGTGACTCCCATCATATTTTTAAATGACTTTCTCCTGTGTAGCCACAGGGGCACGATGAAGATTTCCTTCTGTCTGCATATCCCTATTTTTTGATGGGGGAAATGTTAGAAAGTTTGTTCAGCGAAATTCTCGCGGGGGGGGGGGGGGTTGAACAATGGAGGCTTTAAGAAGGGGAGGCTTTAGAAGAAAGAGCGCAATAAAATTTAGAGGTTCTGGAGCTCCGCTCCTGTGAGCTGCTGCCCAAAATGAGGCATGGATGGATGGATGGATGGATGGATGGATGGAGAGATGGATGGATGGAGAGATAATGAGGATGGATGGATGGATGGATGGATGGATGGAGAGATAATGAGGATGGATGGATGGACAGACGATGATAGATAGATAGATAGATAGATAGATAGATAGATAGATAGATAGATAGATAGATAGATGGATGGATGGATGGATGGATGGATGGATGGATGGATGGAGAGATAATTATGATGGATGGATGGACAGATGATGATAGATAGATAGATAGATAGATAGATAGATAGATAGATAGATAGATAGATAGATAGATAGATAGTGATGATGGATGGATGGATGGATGGATGGATGGATGGATGGATAGATAGATGGATGGAGAGATAATGAGGATGGATGGATGGACAGACGATGATAGATAGATAGATAGATAGATAGATAGATAGATAGAGGATGGATGGATGGATGGATGGATGGATGGATGGATGGATAGATAGATAGATAGATAGATAGATAGAGGATGGATGGATGGATGGATGGATGGATGGATGGATGGATAGATAGATAGATAGATAGATAGAGGATGGATGGATGGATGGATGGATGGATGGATAGATAGATAGATAGATAGAGGATGGATGGATGGATGGATGGATGGATGGATAGATAGATAGATAGATAGATAGATAGATGGATGGATGGATGGATGGATGGATGGATGGATGGATGGATGGATGGAGAGATAATGATGATGGATGGATGGACAGACGATGATAGATAGATAGATAGATAGATAGATAGATAGATAGATAGATAGATAGATAGAGGATGGATGGATGGATGGATGGATGGATGGATGGATGGATGGATAGATAGATAGATAGATAGATAGATAGATAGATAGATAGATAGATAGATAGATAGATAGATAGATAGATAGATGGATGGATGGATGGATGGAGAGA